>NC_089874.1:149887500-150188333 GCF_040182565.1 Anser cygnoides | reverse complement strand
CAGATAATTTCCCTTCAGATTACAGGAGGATAACACAGAAACCTTCTCCCTTGACTCAGTTGAATATGAGCTAAGTAAACAGCATGAGGCTGGAGTGAAAAAGGTATTTCCAGGGAGCCAGTGTGGTAGGTACATCTCCTAGACACAGAAAGTTCTGCCAATCGAAGACCAAAGATGGTGGGAGAAAGGACTAAGGAGTACATGTTACAGGAAAAAGAGCACCAAGAGCACAGCCCTGAGAAAAGTACTTGCGAAAAACTGACTTGTGTTGCGTGCTTTCTTAAACAGGAATGGATTGCTGAAACATGTCTAATCCTGTGACACTACTGCTGTGTTCAGGGGGATGCACAACTAGCCAGTGAGGGAAGTGACTGTTCTGCTTTACCCTGCACTGGTGCAGCCTCACCTCAAGCGCTGTGTGCAGTTTTGGGTTCCACAATGTAAGAAAGACATAAAACTAGTAGATTGTCCAAACAATTAAGAGCATGGTTGGGCACTGGAACAGGCTCCACTGGGAAGTGGTCATGGCAGCAAGCTTGCCAGAGGTCAAGAAGCATTTGGCCAATGTTCTCAGAAATAGGGTTTGATTTGTAGGTAGTCCTGTGTGGAGCCAGGAGTTGGATTCCATGATCCTTGTGGGAACCTTCCAACTTGGGGTGTTCCATGATTCTCTACGATTCTATGCATGGAGAATACTCAACACCACCAGCAGTTTTACCTAAGTTAAATCTGTCAAAAAGATATTAACCTTACCTAACCAGCCCAGCTGAGAAGGATGAGACTGATTCTGGAGACAACATATATCTTGCTTGGAAGGCAGAATGTGACTTCTGCTGTCTTTCTCGATTACTCTGTGAGAGCATTTGAATACCTGCACACACCTCCAGCCACAGCAAATCTGAGCAATTCACTTCAACTAGCAATCCTAACTGGAATTTCTTACAAAAAGAAATTCTTGCCCTAAATGTTAACAGCACTAATTTCCTTTATATAGTGCCATTATTTAGCTCAAGAACAAACTACCAATCTATTCGTGGAACAACTCTCCCTCCTTCCCATGGGAGACATTTTTTCTTGAGCTGAGTGAGAATGGAAAGCAATGACACTGGACAAGCAGCTCTCTGCCAGCCCTGTGAGTCATGAGAATTTTAGCTTCCAAGGAGAACCCTTGGCCTTGGCCTATCCACTGATGCCCAGATAACAGAGTGACCTATGATCCCCCAAAGTCCTGCTTACTTTTACAGTAACAAATTCCATGGGCAATACTCACCACTGGGCCAGGAGGTCCTTGTGGGCCTGTGGGTCCATCTTTGCCAGGAAGGCCCTAGGAAAGAAAAAATGTATATAATATTATCAGCTTTTTATAAATAATTTGTTAATCTGTTCCATTTCATCTAGAAGGATATCTCTTTTTCTCTTCTTCTTCTTAAATTAAGAACTGGTGGTAGTGTTTTTTTCAGAAGAAAATTCTCTTACTTGCCCTGGGGAGGGTTTGTTTCTGGAAAGGAGCTATACTGTAGCCAATACTTTAAAAAATCCAGCTATAGTCTCACTGTATTTTTAAAGTAAGAAGTACTTTAAAATACAAAACCCTTTGTAATGTCACTTTTCACCTCTGGGTGAATTTCTCTTATAATGCTGCCGTAATGTGGTAGATGAGAGGGTACACTGGCAAACTTCTCTCCGACAAGATGGATCCTGTTCTCACTGGTTGCAACTGTTCATAGTCCCATGGATTAAGTGCTGAAAGATGATAACTGTGAGTATATCTCTCTCCCCAGCAATACTGTACACATGTACTAGCTATCACAGAGGTCCTGACTCAGGAAGCAGCATAATGAGAATTCGATAGGAACATTCATGTGGTTTACATTACGAACATGCTTCAGAGCTTCCAGAAATGAGAGCCAGAAACTAAAGATAACTTGGAGACTGGAAAGCAAGCAAATCAGAGAAGAAAGACTGACCAGATGTAGAAGAAAATACACTATCAGTAAAGTATTCTTGCAAATTAACCAAAGTACACGCTTTGTGTCCACATGCTATAAAGCATAGGTTTCTGAGCAGCCTAGTGATAAGTTAATTACTTAATTACTATACAAACTAAAAAGGAGAAATATGACCTTATTACTGGCTCAAGACCAGAATCTGGACGTATGAGTAGAAGGAAAACGAGGCTTTGAAAGTGTTCGTGCTCACACACAGAGTAAAGAACATTCTAGTTCTCAGTATCCTGTAGAGCTTCAGGGAAAAAAAAAATAGTTCCTTTTTTGTTTTATACTTTTCTTCTGAAATTATTTTTCTTAGACTTTTTTAGTAATTAATATAGAATTAATATAGCATGGACTAGTATTAGCATGCTTTACGTAATTTGGAAATTGTGAAACAAAACTGCTTTCATGTGGCATAAAAAAATGGTTTGAGAATATTATCTCTCATGTACCTCAAAAGGATTGTTTTAAATTCCACCAGAATGGTGTTTCGATAGTAAAATAAGCCATGTAACCAATTCATGTCATGTCAGCTATGCATCCTTTGGCTTGATAAGGAAATACTTTCCTATTTCATAGCATGGGCAGATGATTCCTGAAGCTTCAAGGTACAAAGCAGGGCCCCCATAACAATAAGAACATAAGCAAACGTAATACCACAGTGGCACTGAAATAAAGATATTGTATCACAGCAGTTTTAAGACATATACAGAGAAAAGCTGCAAGTTTAGCTCAATTCAAATAAATTTCCACAGTAAGAAAAGTATGTTCAGACTTCAAAATTGGTATTTCTAGAGGAAACCAAGAATGGCATAAGGAACTTTGAAGTGCATTACAAACAATGAAATAGGTTTTCAGACACTCTCAGGAAGAAGCATTTAGTTGAAAAAATACAATGACAGCTGTCAGAAATTTTATAGTAACATTGAATCCCCTATAAGATAATGCAAACTAGACTATTGACATGTTTTTGTAATCTGTATGACCTTCAGGAAAATTGATATCTTCATATTTACATGTATATTTCATTTTCAAAGCAACGCTTTTAAATCTCCACTTATTTTTGATCAGTCCTAATGCAGGATGAAAATTGGTTGGACCCCCTTTAAGTGCTTAATTTTCCTAGTGGAGAAGGAAATGGAAAGCCTTCCATTGACTACTAAGATCTAGCATAAAAATAACACTGTACGTCCATCCCTTCTCCCATCCAAGTTAAAGAGTAGAGCTAACAGTATAACCGCAAATATCACATTTTCTTTTAATATAATTCACAATTTCTTTCTTCTAAGCGTAGTTCTTACTTTTGGCTGCTCAGGACTCATCTCCCATCTACTCTCCTAGGATTCATTTCTCTTGGCACTGTGTCTGTATTTCTTGGTCACATAAATCACCTCCTACTGTACTTGTTAATTGTGAAATTGGCTATTTATAAATTAAGTCAAAGAGAGGTTTGATTCACAGGAGAGGATGGCGATATCTATTTAGTCAGCTTAAAGACTGAACATCTTTGTGCTGCTCTGATGTTACTCAGATCACCTGATGGCCAGAAAGGATCTGATACTCATTCTCAACTTGTGAGCAGTGAGCAGAGGAGATTAGAAGGTAACAGGAAACTGGCAGAAAGACTGTGAATCTATTTCTTCTGGCTCTTTCTCCTATTAGTTTTGGTCTGTGTAATGCAGAGGAAAATACAGTACTGTGAGAATTCGCAAGCTGTACTCAGAGCGCTGAAGCCTTAAAGATGTTATTCGCTCTTCCATTTGCTGAAATTTCTTCTTTGCTTCACTATCTCCAGAATGCCTGGAGGGATTGCACAGCACGACAGCACTTTATCTCTGATGGGGTCATAGCCAGGGTAGGAATGACTGTGTACAAAGACACCAATGGGCCACTGCATGACCAAGAGCAGGATGGAACAGATTTGGATGCGTGACCTCAAATGTAGGGCAGTTTAGACTCAAGATGAGTATTATTTTGTAAGGTCAACGTAAACTGGAGCATATTTTGCTAACAGCATGAAAAACAGTTATGGAGAAACAATGTAGCTACAATGATTTATTTTATTTTATTTTTATTAGGGATGTTATTATTTGCTGGAATACAATTGGCATCAAAAAATATAGGCACCACCGAAATCCCTATAAAATCTCAACCCTGCTGAAGACAGTGAAGACTGCCACTGACTTCACTGGAAACTCTTCAGCTTTTGGTAGCTCAAGCTTTGTGGAGAAGTGATTGTTCAAGTAGGAGTAGACACTGACAAATCCTCAACTGAAGCTACCGAGTTCAGGCTTGAAGGACTTCCACATTTTTTAATATGTTTAAAAAAAAACAACTGCAAGCTGGGACCCATGACAGCCTCACCTTTCTTTTCATCTTTTTCTGATGAAAAATTCTAAAAGTAATGCTCTTCCTCTCAAAACAAACCACCGTAACCATCAGAGAAATATTACTAAACACTTTCAGTGTATTAATCTGAGGTGTAGCTCCCAAACGATTTTGAAGCAATATGAGCTATTTTTAATTAAAGCTAACTCAGAAAAAGAGCAGAAATGTGGCTTTTTGGAAGCTTTGCTTAGAACACAGACCTTTTATTTAATCACAAAAGGCTAGTTGTGTCTCAACACACAATAATAATGTTGACTGAGCATTTCCTCTCTTCCCTGTGAAACTACCAGTGCCGTCTGTGAGCTGATAGTCTGAAATCAATTCCTTATTAATTCTTCATAATTTAAAACATATTTCTTGCATATTTTTGTTAATTACTCAAGTTTTAACTCCAGTGTTTTCAGTATGCTACTAAAATTAAAATCCTGAAGACAAGATTCCTTTCCTTCTGTATCTGCATCCCTCTGACTATGGTTTTGCTTATAAATTAAACAGATCCCTAGAGCAAAAGACGTGGCACAGCTCCTATTGACATGCACAGCTGCACTTCTGCGCCTTCCTGGAAAAGAATCTGTGGTTCCTAGGGGACAACGGATTGAATGTGAGTCACCAGCATGCCCCTGTAACAAAGACGACCAACCACATTTTGGCTGCAGTAGCGCAACCAGCAGCAGGTTCAGCAGCAGGTTCAGAAGAGCTATCCTTCCCCTCTCTTCAGCACATTTAAGACTACCTCTGGAGTGCTGTGTACAGTTTTGGTCTTTCCAGTACAAGAAAGATCAACGTACTGGAGAATGTCCAACAGAGGGCCACCAAACTGGCCTGGGGCTGGAGCACAGGGCATATGAAGACAGGCTGAAAGAACGGAGTTTGCTCTGGTTGGAGGAGGTAAAACTAAGGGGCAACCTTATTGCTGCTTAAACTACCTGATCAAAGGAAAAAGAGATGTGACCAGCCTCTTCTTAGAGGTGCACAATGACAGGACAAGAGGCAGCAGGCACAAGCTGAAACGGGAAGTTATGATTAGATGTTAAGAAAATAATGTCACTATGAAGGTGATCAAATACTGACACAGGTTGCCCATGGAGGTTATGGAATCTTCATCCTTAGAGGTATTCAAGATAAAACTTAACATGGGCCTGAACAGCCTGATCTGAGCAGACCTGTGTGAGTGCAGTGTCCAACTAGATGACTTCTGAAGGTCCCTTCCAACCTTAATTCGGTGATTCTCTAAATCCCACTTAATCCATGTTGATACAAACTGTTGACTGGAAATGGGTTTTGATCTCTGTATTGGGTTCAGTGCTGTTTAACATCTTCATTAACAATGTGAACGATGGGGCAGAGTGCACTCCCAGGATATTCACAGATGTAACGAAACTGGGGCAAGTGGCTGGCTCACCAGAGGGCCATGCAGCCATCCAGAGGGACCCTGACAGGCTGGAGAGGTGAGCTGACAAAAATCTTACCAAGTTCAACAAGGAGGAGTGCAGAGCCCTGCACCTGGGGAGGAACAGCTCCAGGTACCAGTACATGCTGGGGGCCACCCAGCTGGAAGGAAGCTTTGCAGAAAAGGGCCTAGGAGTCCTGGTAGACACCAAGCTGAACATGAGCCAGCAGTGTGCCCTTGCCACTAAGAATGCTAGCAGTATCCTTGGCTATATTAGGCAAAATATTGCCAGCAGGTCAAGAGGGATGATCCTTCCCCTCTACTCAGCATTGGTGAGGCTGCACCTGGAGTGCTGTGTCCAGTTCTGGGGGTCCCAGTCCAAGAGAGACAGGGACACACTGGAAAGAGTCTAATGGAGGGCTACCAAGATGGTCAAAGGACTGGAGCATCTCTCCGATGAGGAGAGGCTGAGAGAGCTGGGACTGTTCAGCTTGGAGGAGAGGAGTCTCAGGGGGCATCTCATCAATGTGTATAAAGACCTAAAGGCAGTGTGCAAAGAAGACAGAGCCAGGCTTGTTTTGGTGGTGCCCAGTGCCAGGACAAGAAGCCCTGTGTACAAACTTGAAAATGAGAGGTCCCATCTGAACATCAGGATGCACTTCTTTACCGTGTAGGTGACTGAGCACTAGCACAGGTTGCCCAGAGAGGTGGTGGAGTCGCCCTCCTTGGAGACCTCAAAAGCTGCCTGGACGTGCTTCTGGGCACCCTGCTCTGGGTGTCCCTGCTGGAGCAGGGGTTGGACCAGATGGCCTCCAGAGAGCCCTTCCAACCTCAACCATTCTGTGATTCTATCATTAGGTTTCTCTCGCTGCAGCTGTGTAGATCTGTCCTCTCTAGTGGCCTGCATTTTACAAGAAAGAACAGGGATTGCAGTTGTGACCTAACTTTGGATAGTAGCCATGGAGATATGGGAAAGGGAAGACTTTTCCCCTCTCTACCTACACATATAAACAAAGGTCAGTCTCAGTCTGCTTCCAAACTTTCTACTCTTGGCTGAAAAAGATGAACCAAATGCACAAGAGAGTCTAATTACAGCCTACATACTCACCAGGAGCATGACATCAGTTTGGATTCTCTAGCATGTGCAATTCAAGCTGTATCTTTCAACAGGGTATCCTTGAGAGAGTTGGTAGAGAAACACAATCTCTAACATAAACATAATCTCTATGTTCTCTATAGTAAAACCACTCTATATCGCCTGCTGCAAATACGGTATAGCAAGAGAGGACACCAAACAACCACACCCCAGCTATAAAATGAAAAGAAAACATTTTCTACTTTATAAAATCTTTTATACTTTATAAAATCTTATATGACACTCTTTTATAACTGGGATCTGATGAGAGGGTAGGAGAATGTTCCTAGTACAGATTCTGAAATGTAGATTGAAACCAGTGGCCAGACAGGTTTAAAAATATTATCAGGGATAGTCAGAAAGTTTGCTTTGTTATCAGAAAATACATTTCTTCCTCTGATTCAACTTTCACACTGTATTTTTGTTACATAACCCTTTTTTTCATAGGGAGGGTGTTTCATTATGAAAATGATCTTTGTATGAATTCACACAACTGACAGGGGAGATGCTGTAGTTTTTCAATGAGCTATTAAAATCCATGAAAAGCAAAATAAAATGGGGATTAAAAAGCAGAAAGAAGTTTTCTAGATTAATGGCTGAATTAAAATGCTAAGAGGAAGAAAAAAGACCTTTTCTCAACTGATTTCAACAGTAAAATTGAATTGATGAATGCTAGAAATCAAAACAAAAAGAAGGAAAAAGAATTGTAAAAGTGAACTGATCCCAAGTACCAGCAACTGGAGGAAAAAATGCTCGATTCCAGGACTTCTTGAGTCTAATATCACATTATCCCGTTTAGTGAAGCTCTCAGAGATCTCCCAATAAATATCAGTCCCATGCTTATCTCCCATTAAAACTGGTGTGTTTTAGCCATCTGTTTAAGTGCTTTACGGCACTGGCTCCATACTAGAAGTAAAATATTTCAGCGAATAACAAATACTAACAAGGAAATGATGGCTAAGCTTAGAATAAGAAGAAAATCTCAGTTCTGGTAGTAAAATAGCTGCAAAACAGTTTGGCACCTTGGCAAACAGGTGGAAGCCCAACAAAGGAAGCATAAAAAAAGGCAATTTACTGCTAAGGAATTTTCCAGTTCCCCTTTGCTGCTGCTGCAGTTACGTCTTTTATAATTATGCCTTTCTCCAGTGCTTGGCCTTCAAAGAGACTGCGGTGAAATCATTGGTTTGAATCTTCACCCATTAAAAGCAATTTTATGTTGTCATAACTTCATGGGAATTAAATGAGTTAAAACACCATAAAATTAGTTTAACATCATTGTTTGTTGCCATAGAAATAATTGCTGCTGGACAGTATTGCATAAGGGTCACACAGAGACATTAACAGGCTAACAGACCTCATTCTATGAGATCTAGGCTGTTTATCCAGTTCCTTTGATTAATACCAGAAGAAAGTGAACACATGAACCAAACACTATTACATTATATGTAAAAACTGGCAATTTCTTTAATTGCTCTGCCTCATTATAGACTACACTGGGGTCTTCTATAAAATAAGCTCCACATGCCCTTTCCAGGTTGTATCAAAAGCCTTTGCTGCACTAGTCTTCCCCCCAGCTTTTCTGAGAAATATCATCTCTCTGTGTCAACCTGTTGAGTTCCACGTGTAGGAGAACCAGACCGCTTCTGAGCTGCTGGCTAACACAAAGACACGGAGGCTGAGTGCCTCCACTGCTAAAGACAATAAATAAAATAAAAATTCTGGGTACTCTTCACCCTGAATTGCAGAATGCTTTGTTTCACTAGGGATCAGAAATGCAGAAAGAGGAAACACATACCACTCACATATACAGTTTCTACAACCAAACCACTTCAGCGTGGCTACAGTCAAGATTAGACAAGCATGGTGGCAAAAATCCAAATGTCCATCAGGCTCTGGGTCTTTATTAACCTGGGGATGAACAGGTGACACCAAGCTTGGGGAATTTAGGGGGAAAAATACAATACAGTCAAAGAGAAGAGACTGAAAACACGCAAAAAATGAGCTTCTATATAGAAAGCATTACAGTTTTATAAAGTAGAAAAAATAATACATTTACCTTCATATTTCACTACAAGTTCATTGAAAATTAGAAGGCAATTCGTTTCATTAAAATGCTCATCTGATGATAATGCTATGTAAATCTTTATCATAAAAAATTACTTTCTTTTCTTTATTTTAGAAAAAAAGCATTCATTCATTGCCTAAATTCTATGGTAACTTCAGTGGAGTAACTTGCATGCTTAAAGCATGTGCTTAAATTTAAGTATTTAAGCATACATTCAAACTTTTAGTAGTGAGCTCAAATACACATATCACTATAGAGATATTTTTTTTAGAACAAGTCCACAGGATAATGCCAGAAATCTAAGGAAGGTCCAGTTTTCTCAGAAATTAAAGTTACATCAAAATATCCCCAAAAAAGAATCATAAACATGCAAATCTTGTTGAAGGGAAGCTGAAAAGTCATATTTAATAGAGAACTTCTTCTGTATACAGTAACAATGCTATCGTACTGTGATACCAATCACCTGCTAGCACCTGGCTAACAGTGAAATGAAAGGCCTTCCAAGGAGAAAGGTTTAACTGTACACTTGAATATAAGATCTATTTTTTTTGCTCATTTCTATGCAGGCTTTATGTATCTTCATCTACCAGAAGCAGAATTAGGTTGACAATTTCCATATTGTCATTCAAATTTTCCTTGCTTCGGTAGTTTCTACAGGTGTTGCTTTACATTCAGTATTAAATTCCCTTGCAATCGTCTTTATTATTCACTAGTTAGCTAGAAAGCAAATTTAGATCATTGCACTACATTGCTTGCTAATTATGCAACATTTTCCCACCACCTAATTTTAAACATGTAAGCAAATGAACGAATTGGCAGCACTGGGCACAAGTAACATCTATTCCTATGAAGTGTGTTAAATACAAATACAGTGCATGGTTCCCCATTACTCATCTAGTATTTCTCAACCTTGATTTAGTAGAAAGAAAGAGTCTCCACCCTATCTCTGCCTTTTCTGATGACTGGCACAGAGTTATAGGTCTCCAGATACAACAGAATTTATGTGACATAAACCGTAATAAATCAACCCCACTGGGAAACATTCATTATGGAATGGAAACTCTTAAAACAAATGCAAAATTGTTCATTTTACCTTACCCTTTGACCTTGAGCTCCATCTCTTCCAGGTGAACCTGAGGCTCCTGGGACACCCTAAGCATTATAAAGGGAGGGCAAATGATGAGATCAACTTAGCAGAATACAACAAAATCACTTTCCAATGAAACTGTATGGCACATTCTTGGATAAATGGGAGGAACTAGGGAGTCTGATAATGGGTGGGGTCATAGAGGAGATTTAGTAAAGAAGGTATTTCTGTGAAATGAGAGATGGTTAAACGCACATTATTAAAAAACACAGGCTTCACATTCCCTAATACAATCCTCAATAACATTGACAATTTAGTCACATCAGGCTTCCTGTGCCACTAAGCTGTAAAGAAATCTACATCATTGCAGTGCTTTGTCAATATAACTTCACTGCAGGAATCAGTGTCTTAACCCAAAAATGGAACTGCTATTTTTCTCTCTTTTTTTTTCTAAAATGGAGTCTGCTACCATATTGTTTGAAATCAGTGCAGCAATATCAAAGGGGAAATATCTGCTTGAATATGATTCCAAATTACATCTAGCAGAGCTCCACGTTGCTCAGATGAAATCTCACTCTGGCTCATGAAGGCTGCAGAGCAGCAGTCTGGGACCATTACTGTAGTGGTCCAGAAGACTGACAAAACTGATTTATGAGGAAGGACTGTATGAGTTTACTATCCCTAGCACATGTGAACAAGAGGGGGGAACCTGGTAACAACCGACAAATACTGGAGGGATATAATCAGAAGGAAAGTATTTGAAAAGGGAAGAACAAATGACCCCAGGAAGTAGCACTAAGTTGGAACGCAAACTCCAGACCAAATACCAGACACCAAATTGAATAAGATTAACTGAAATTTACAGCTTTCTAAGATGTTGATCTTGTGAAAGATATCGTAAAGAACAATTAAGTGACTGATCCGTCCTCCTACATAATTCTAGGAGGAATTTGCTGAGTTTAAAGGCAAAACAAGCAGATGCTACCAATTATTCACAATGTAAGCAGAAATCTAAGAGTCCATAGTTTCTGAGTCCATAAAGACCCAGTCTCTGTTTTTAACAAGGTCAAACAAACAACCGGTTCTTCAGGTCCTGAATGATTTGGTCACTGCATACCAAGACACCCTAGATTCCTGCTTCTAAACCTCCACCCAAATTCCACGCCACAGCAACACACTTCTCAGCAGTTTTTGATATGTGCTTTAAATTCAAAATTATGCCAATTCAACATTCAAACATAGTAAGTGACAGGTTAAAGAATAACTTAGGGAATACCTGCAGGCCAGGAAAACCAAGATCTCCCTTCTCTCCCTTTTCACCTGGTGGACCCTGCCAATTAAGAATCACATATTGTAAAACAAATATATGCTTATTTTCCTATTTGTAATAGTCCTTTTCAGCATCTTTAGGAAAAAAAAAAAAAAAGGCAACCAACAACCATACAAACAAACAAACAAACAAGACTTTTTCATTTTGAAGTCAAACCTGCAGACTCAATTTACAAACCTGTAAATGAAGATTAACAAATCCAGAAAATAAATAAAACTCATTTTAAAAGACTTCAGAATTAACCTGACAAAACGATACCCATTATTTTATAAAAAAGGTAGTTGTTTTCTCTTTTGCTCAAAGGAATCCACTTCAGCCCTCAGGAATTTTTCCTATAATAATGAAACCACTGGATTTCTATAGAATATATGTATGATAAAGATAAACTTTTCCAGATAACAAACTAATTCTAATTAACGTCTATGCAGCAACACAATCTTCTATGAAAGAACTATTCTTATAATTAATGTATTCTATATTATTTTCTGATGAGAGCTTCAAAAACATGCTGTTTTGATAAATCATTTCGTTATATTCTTACAGCAGTATTGTAAAAAGAAGAAAGAGCATTTACCGTAGAAAATTTGGGAAAAAAAGTCTAGCAGAAAAATATATGTATCTGGTACAAGATTTGTGTGTCCCATCTACTGGGACAAGATTTTGTCCCATCTACTGGTATATAAAACAAATTAGTCCTGCTGGTATGTTATTCTACCAGTGGGTCTTTATGACAATATTCTGAAACTTATTTCACAACAGCATTGCAAACTTAATCATCTCCTGTGATGACAGACTCTTTAAGTGCAGTGAATACTATTGCTTAATTTTGGCAGCAGATATGGTGTTCTTGCTTGGATATACCTTTCAAGTCAGAACTCATCTGCAATGAGCAATACCAGAACTAGAAAAAAGATAAAATATTAGTATTTTGGTTTGGGGCCATGTTACAACCCTCACCATGACTCTTTTTCCATGTCTCAAGGCCTGGATGCTAATATCTGGGTCATATTCTAAGGCTGATCAAATCCCTCCAGCTACCTAGAAGTTCCTATCCAAGTACAAACAGGACAGTTGGCACTGAATGCATTCACGGTAGGCTAAACCCAGATCTGTGATTGTAACTCAAATATTAATATTCAGATCCTGGTCAGGACACCAAAAGATATTTCTGTCCAATCTAAGATAAAATACTATTCCAAACATTACAGAAAAGAACCCTATTGCTTTAGTAAGTCTCACTGGAAGTCCTTGAATAGAAAGTCCGCTGGGTCCTTGTGGTCCCGGAGGTCCCTGAGGTCCAGGAACACCAATTTCACCTCGGGGTCCATCTGGTCCCTAAAGTTGTAAAGAATATAAGTTAAACTCCCATCACATGGACAAAGGCAGCTTTTGTTTGAAGAATTAAGTGCCAATAGACTCAAAAACATCTGAAATATGAGTTAACACTTGAGTGAACAGTTCGGGTTCCATTTGAAAAAGGACTGGTTCCTTTATAAATACAAAATAATAATAATAATAATAATAATAATAATAATAATAATAATAGATTTATTCTGTGAGAGCAGCATTCTGAAATTTATTTATTTCATCAAGGAACAAGCATGAAAAGCAATTGTTATGAAAAGAGACGCACCAAATGCCAATGGCATCTCTCTGTGCATTTTCCCCAGCAACAGCAGAGGCAAGCTGGGATTCATTTCACAGTTTACGTGCAGCAGGAAAAAAATGAGAACCCGTGCATCTGACAACAGTAAAGTGCTGTGCAAAGTACCTTTGGACCTGGATCTCCACGATGACCTTTGGCACCTCTGACACCTGGGCCACCCTGTAAAGCACAAGCACAGGATTTGCTGAAAACCAAAACCCTCAAATAAACAGAAATGAAATCCAGAACGGCCCAAAGAGTTCATTGTTGTTCTTGAATCATAGTGAATATCCTGTCCAGATTCTTCCAGTGGAGTAATTAAACTGAGAACATATTTAAGTGTGGTCATACACAGGAGTGGATTTAAACACGTATGTAACTACTCTCCAGAGCCAAGAATGCACACCATGTAAGCATCACAATAACACTGAAAGCTGCCATAGGGATGGAAGTGCATACATGTGGTCATGGGTTCTCCTCCAGATGCTGAAACCTCCTACACATCTGTCTGCCCTCCTCATGATCACCACGTTGTTAAAGGCCGAGTTTCCAATTACTTAGGAATACTTTTCACCAAGGACAACTCCAGGATCTAGTAGATCTTCCATGATTAAATTTAGAGCTACACTTAGGTAAAATAATCGTTGCCCATTTTTCTCTTTTTTTACTTTTTTTTTCAGTGGTGCCTACATCTGTTAATCATTTATTAACCAACTGTTGACTTTTTTATTAGTATCATCTGAGACACTGGAGTTGTATATACCTATGGATGGCTGCCATGAATGTGTTTTGCATATACATGTTGGATGTGCTTTGTCCTCTAGGACAGTATAAATAAAGATTGTTTTTCACTTTTTTCAGATCAATTTCCGTCTTCCCCTACTTGAGTATATTGCTCAGTCTCTTGGGATATAAGCATTGCAGGGACTTTGCCCTTCTTTGTACTCAAAAAGGACCACGTACAGCACCATAACTGAATGGTGTTATTTTAAATAGGAATGTTAACTACAGAAGTGTTTGGTAGTACCAGAGTACTCCTGCTCTTCAATGAAGGTATCGTGATATAGTCTTCATTTGTGTGATCTCAGATGAGTTTTCTACTCATTGTCCCTGTTTCTTCAGTCTTCTCACTTCCATTCCACAGCTCTATAACCACAACCCATTCTGTTGCTGTCAAGCCTCAGCTCCAACACAAAATCTTATCCCATGCTTTTAACAGAATCATGTTCCAGTTGCTAGTTCCCAAATTCCAGGTCCTCACATTTCTGCATTCCAGTCCAGTAGCTTCCCTCTGCCCTTTCTTCTCCCTCTGCCTTTCTCCTATCTCTCTATCAGATTAAAAATTCCTACACAAATGCTCATCAGAATAATGACAAGTATTTAACATAATCACACAGTTTTCTCCCATTTTGTTCTCTGAAACATTATTTTTATTTTTTTTTTTTTTTTACTCAGTAAGGATATATATTTAAAAATAGCCTGATGATGACCCATTAAATCATATGTTTTAAGATTCACAACAAGTTTCACTTAGCCATGTTTTGAACCCGGTAACCTTTTACATTGTAAAAACCCACGTTCCAGAAGAGCCTTGATTTAAGTTGAAAACATCACAAAAGCCTCCCTTATTTTTCTCATAAACTTATTTTGGTAGTTAAGCACCAGCACTACTAAACTTGTGTGACTAATTTCACATTTTTCATTACTTTGACTTCTAGTTTTAGCCAAGAATTCCTGTTATGTCTTTTTCTGTTATTTTTAAATAACTCTGTATAGACAGTACTTTCCCCCAGAAACAGTTCTTAATCAACTGTAATCAATTCACCTCCTTCTCTTCTTTTATTTAGTGGTTAAAACCTATGAAATACTGAAAGTTTTCATTGCAATTAAACTTCTCCAGTACTCCAATACTGTTTTTTGTCTCCTTCCTCACCTTCTCCAGTTCTGTAGCACTCCTCTCACAATGCAGGCATCAGGTTTGTGTGCTATCTTAGTTTTACATGGGGGAATTCAAACAGCACGATCAAATTCTGGCAGATTAAGCCATAAAAACAGTAACCCATAATGAAAACTGCCAGATAATCTTAACTCTAAACAATACTTTGTCTTACCCAAAATGACCCACTTTCTAAAAGATCTTAAATAATATATTCCAGAGATACAGTCCCATACAAATGGAAGCCTTTTATTGTGAGTCTTTTAGTATAATGTTTACAACTGGCTACATGGAAGAATCCTGATCCCTAAAACAGAAAAATCCTTGGCTTAGAGAAAAGTCACATGATATTTTAACAGCTTGGAGCAGTATTGACCAGACTTAGCACATGTGACTTTCTGACTCTTGGTTGGCTCAGAGACATACACTGTTATTTATTTTTTTTTTTTTTTGCTCTGCTTTTTCCTAGACCTCTTACTTTTCTCCTGTGCTATGCCATCTAATTCTCTGGCAAAAAAAAATATCACTCAGAAGAGGCTGAGTTCCAGAATCACATGCTCCCCTGACCAGGCAATGATTTTTCTACTTGATTTTAAATCTGCTCTTGCATAGAACTATCCTACTCAAAATACTGTTAATCCTAAATATAATAAATAAAAGTACATTATTTTATTCCCAGATTGAGCTTTGGCATTTCTTGATCTGCATGCATTTTGAACTGTAGCAACACACATCCTTCCGATCAAATAATTTTTAAACATTTTTTTTACTGTGAGATGTGGTTAAAGGACTTGTGAATTATCCCACTGTCTTTTTCACAGAAACAGTCTGGACACCTATACACAGCAATTAAAAGCTTAATCCATACTTGATTCATAATCTACATTCAAATAAGAGAACAGAACAGAGTATTTTTTTTCCTTGTTCAAGATACACTTCTTCAATGAAAGTTCTCCTGAGTTGCTTTTCAAGTTTTTGTACCCAGAGCTTGAAGAACAGTTCTTGCAAAAAGACTAACCTCTGAGTTGTTGCTAGGATAAGCATCTGCTGTGATCTAATATGTGAATGTCTTATGTGCAAGTTCATTTTGTTGTTGAACATGTATCTCATGTAATTTGAATACTTTCAGAAACTTGTTTTCCTTCACATTCTTCACTGTCTCTCTCCCTTCACAATATGCTCTTGTAGCATCCACAACACAGTATGAGCAGAGAAACATAAAGTTTAAACTTGTTCACAAAATGGCCTTATGTCAACCTTACCTAGCCAGCAGCCCTAAGATGCCAATCAGAGTTCTCAATCTATTTGTAAAAGAAAAAAACACACTACCATTCTACAAACATACTAGTTTGGATTGTCTTAAAGCAAATCAGTAATACACCACTGTAAACAGAGCCTACAACTTTTCTAAACTGCCAGAAATCAGCCTCGTGATGTGAGATTGAGTTACCTGACCTCTATCACCCATATCTCAGTTGTCTGGTTCGATCCATTATCTGACGTCTTCCAAAAGCCAGCAAAGATAAAGGGAATTTATCCCCTAAGATACTACACTGAGATGGAAGGAAAAGTTAAATTGCCTTCTAGAGGAGACTATCTAGTTCCACTTACTGAGTGATTGAAGTTTTTTTACAGCATAATACTTGACATCTTTGCTATAAATGGAATGTCATTTTTATCTCTTTGCCAATAATTGAAACCCTAACTTAACCTTATTAGTTATACAATGGCAGTATGTTCACATGTCTTGGAATAAAGGTGGCCACTGGACAATTTGGTACAGTTGAGTAAAACCAGAAGAAAACCTTACCGGTGGTCCAGGAGGCCCAAGAGGACCCTTATTAGCTTCTGAACAGGAACAGGCATGAGGAAGGGCAGGGCAATTTTCCTCATCTCTCTAAGGAAAGATCAAGATAGGATGAAATTGATGTCCTTGATTTAGAAGTTAAGAATTTTATGAATCTAAGACATAATACTGCATGGGTGCCTTAAAAGCACCCACTTGATTTAGAAACATACATCACATTAACTTTCAGTAGGACAAGTAATTCAAGTACACTTGGGCTTTTTTTGAAAACTCTTAACCATCCATTTCATTAAAAATAAATGTCTCAATAAAAGAAAAAAGAGAAAAAATGTAAATTCTACAGTTACTGAAAAAGGTTTCTTACCAAGCCAGGAAGCTCACAGCATTTGTCTCGATTGGCCCACGAGGTAGCACAAACAATGTCAAACATCTGTAACTGCAACTGTTTCAAAACAAGGATGATTTAAAAGATGACTGTTAGTTTCAAGATCAGTGCAAAACAGAGCCATCAGAAAGAAAAGTAACCTTCATTCAAGCACTTGGTCTAGACAGAGGAAAGGCTATCAAACTTGTTCACAAGTTACAGCAGCTAGCCACAAATACTCTAACTTAAATGGTAAAAGGTTTGCGTTCTAACCAGCTTGTCCAAACTATCAGAGATGATGACAACCAAACTACTCAAGGTTAAATGTTATATACATTTGTTTGATTAACTCTACCTGGACTCAATGCCTGATTTCGTTCAATGGTGCTTCTCAATATTTTTTTTCCAGCAAAAGAGGCACCAAGAAACAGGCTCAAGAGAATTTAGCTTCTCAAAATTTAGTAATTTATCTTATCCCATTGGTCTGGTGCTCAGATTTTATCTGGGACAAGGTCTCCCGTAGCCTATTGCACACACTGGAGCTGAGCCACAAACAATATTTATCATCTTCTCCAGTTCTATTTTATTTTAGAATGTGCCCTCTCTTATCCATATTATTCCCAGGCAATGAATGTTTAAGCATGGTGAAAAGCTTTCTCAACACGACAACTTTGGTTAGAAAGAAAAATTCCTACCTCACGTCTGGGAACATGGTTTGGACATGAATTTAATCTAGAGAACACACATTTGGTAAAAATAACAGCTATCAGGTACTCAGAAACAATATACTAAATAGAACTCAATGGCAAAACCAATTGTCTCCATTACAGCACTGAACTGAACAAAGGGGTCTAGAGAAATGAAGCTTTATGCAGTTTCTATTTCTATTCTTTTTCCATGCCTCATTTATGTGCATACTGAGTAGAGAAGGGAATGGAAGAGAACACCCCCATTAAATTAACCCCACATGTTAAAAATATTGAGGAATGGCTAGAGATAGAAGAATGATCTTTAGTTTTGCTCCTATATTCATTTAAGGAATTGCAAATTATTATTTTAAGTGGTATTATTTTAATGCTAGAACAGGGGGAGGAAATTAAAGATTTTCTTAAATCTTCATTGCTTCTAGAGGTATTAAAATGAAATACAAATGTGCACCTTTGGTTTTGCTTCATTTTTTCTTACATAAGTCAACTGTTATGTTTTAAACAAAGGGATACTTTCAAAAACATAGAATTTCTCCTTATCTGACAGCAGATGAACTGTTTTGGAGATATACTGTACTACAGATACAGACACATCTGAGCTGGCTCCATGTTCAAGCTGAAGTGCAGCATGAAGGCAGCTTTTGGACATTTGGGTTGGCTCCACAAAGTCCTATCCCAAGTCAAATAAACCTGTGTCCCTGGCTATGTCAAATCCAAGTTGGCTCCATGTGGAGCTACTTAGATGCCTCTCCGCTACACAGCTCTGGGCTAATTCCAGGAGCACTCATTACTTGAGCAGGGTGTCACATTAACATACTGCCCTGGGACTCAAAATGGGGCTGGGCATTTGCATGGTACCACACTTGAGCAAGTAAGACATCCCCGATAAGGAGTTCAGAAACACCTCAGCTGGTTGTGCGGAAATCAGTTCAGGGGCAGAGGTAAGTAGTACTGCCATTTTTGCCATAACTGAGTCCATCCCAAGCTGTTTTCTTATCCTGAATAATGGAAGGCTGACATTATTGGCCAAAATTATACAGCCTTACATAGGCCTGTATATGCATTCATATACTGGATTAGACAATCTAGATAGAGATCCATAGTAACAAAACATGTTGGTGTAAAATAAAGACCAAATAGACTTTCTCTGAATTGCTGTATTCACCATCCAAATGTTGAATGAGTCAGTATTCTTATTTTAAAATATTATGTGGGTTGCTCTGACTCAAGCTAAATAGCTAAACAAAGCTTTCTTTGCTACCATTAGGCTTTTATTCATAATTCTGTGTATTCATAACGATTTTGCTTTCTAGATATCCAATATTGCAAGCAGAGCCAGTAATACAGAAAAGTCTGCCCATTCTTATCTAATCAGGCATGGTTTTGCAAAACTTTTCCAACAGCCAACTACATCACATCTTCTTTTAACAGTACACACATGGAGGTAAAAAAAATAAAATAAAATAAATAAATTTCAATGAAAATTAAATATTAATAAAGACAAAGCTTGTGAATTTACATAAACAATGTTTAAAACCTTGACTTTTCATTCCGTCTCACTGAAGGAATAAAGATCATTACTTGCTGCTTGTCAGGGTCAAGTTTCTCTGCTCTAGAAGTCTGGACTTTCTGACCTGGAGATGCCCTCTTAATAAGGATTGTTAAAAGTGTTATGAACTTCTAGCTTAATCCTCTTTTTATCCTATCTACCTCAGATAAATTTCTGTCTATTCATTAAACTGTAGTACACTATATGCATCGGAGGGAAAAAACATTGATTTGGGAGATACTCCTTCAAAATTGTTTTGTAAATCATAGAATCATAAAATATCCTGACTTGGAAGGGATCCACAAGGATCATCGAGTCCAACTCCTGGATCCACACAGGACCACCCAAAAATTCAGACCATGTGTCTGAAAGCATTGTCCAAATGCTTCTTGAACTCCAGCAGGCTCACTGCCATGACCACTGCCCTGGGGAGCCTGTCCCAGTGCCCGACCAACTCTGGGTGCAGAACCTTTCCCTAACCCCCAGCCTGACCCTCCCCCGTCCCAGCTCCATGCCGTTCCCTCGGGTCCTGTCGCTGTCCCCAGAGAGCAGAGCTCAGCGCCTGCCCCTCCGCTCCCCTTGTGAGGGAGCTGCAGGCCGCCATGAGGCCTCCCCTCAGCCTGCTCTGCTCTGGGCTGAACAAACCAAGGGACTTCAGTGCTCCTCACACATCTTGCCCTCTAGATCATTCACCATCTTTGCCTTCCTTTGGACATTCTCTAACAGCTTTATGTCCTTTTTATATTGCGGAACCCAAAACTGCACAGAGTACTTTTGCTGAGGCCACCCCAACACAGAGCAGAGTGGAACAATCACCTCCCTTGACCAGCTAGGAATGCCATGCTTGATACAACCAGGGCAGTGCTGGCCCTTTTGGCTGCCAGAGCATACTGGTGACTCATATTCAACCTAACATCAACCAGAACCCCCAAATGCTTTTCCATGGGGCTGCTCTCCAGCCTCTCATCCTCTAGTCTGGACATGTAACCAGGGTTGTCCCTTCCCAGGTGCAGAATGCAGCACTTGTTCTTGTTAAACTTCATGCAGTTGGTGATTGCCCAGCCCTCTAATTTGTCAGGATCTCTCTGCAAGGCTGCCCTACCCTTGAGAGAGTCAACAGCTCCTCCCAATTTAGTGTTGTTTGCAAACGGAGTTAGTATACATTTGAGTCCTGCGTCCAGGTCATTTATGAAAACATTAAAGAGTACTGACCCTAAAATGGAGTCCAGGGGAACCCCACTAGTGACAGGACACCAGCCTGATGTAACCCCATTTACTATTACCCTTCAAGACCAACTCATAAGTCACTTGTTCACTCACTGCATTATGGTTTTATCTAGCTGTATGCTGGACATTTTGTCCAGAAGGATACTGTGAAAGACAGTATCAACAACTTTGAAATGCACGTGATTTAATTGGTTGCATTTATTTGAAAATACACTGAAAACCTTCTGACAATGTTAGACTTTTCCATGTTAAGTACGGTCAGAAGCAAATGTCCACAATATTATTCCAATGTAATAGGTTGTCTGTATTTTAATTAACAAACATCCCTAAAACTAAAATAAAAGCATTTCATTAAAACATAGCTGATGAAAACAGAAAATTTCTGAACAATCCAAAAATTCCGATGTTCAAATTCAAAATTATTTTAAAAATTTTTACAAAAATGTATTTTTCTTATATTCGTGGCTTCATGAGCCCCTTAAAACTGTGAATATACTGGGACAGACTAAGTCCCAGTACCCCATTTTCAACAATGGCACAAGTGAAATTTAAGTAAGCACAAAGATGTTAAGTCATACTTCTCCCTTATAGTCTACTAGCTTCCCATGACATTCAGATCAGGGATTTCCTGCGCCAGATTTGTTTCTTCACAGTTAGTAACACCAACTATTTCCCTTCCATTAATTTGTCAAGACATCCCTAGAATCATAAATACTTGCCTTCCACAAAATTCTTCAGCAAGGAGCTGCGCTGATTACTACCTGTTGTGTGAAGAACCACTATTCTGCCTCCCACCAGCTTCCTTTGATGCCCTTTAACTTTTGTAAAATGTAAGAAACCATCTCCTTTCATTCAAAACTTATATGTGACTATTCACACAAATTCTTCTCATTATGAATAAAATGTGCAAAATGGAGACATTAAGGCATGGTATTTGCATGCTTTCTTGACCTGCTTGTAATTTGGTATATGTGGTAAAATTTGATGGCAACTAAACATTTGTATGGATTAAATAAGTTATTTTTTTAGCTACACATTTGTAGTCTTATATAAGATTTACAGTTCATTTGAACAAAACCAAATTTTTCAGTGAGTGGGTAATTTGACTTATCTCTTATAGATTCCTCGGTTCTAACAAAAGACACCATTTCTTTCCACTTCTCTTTACAAAGCCTCCTTTAATTCCAAGTTCTTCTACATTTGCCTTTTTCTGTTTCTATTGGAAAGTGACTACAAAGGTTTCTCTGTGTAATTGTCTTTACAGGCTTGATATAATTATTATTTGTAAGTTTAAGCCCTAAAGGCTCATTTTTGTACACAGAGATATATTCTGAGGGCTCATTTTTGACTAAACAGAGTATCTCCATATAATAACAAGTAAATACATTTTTGAAACCTCATTCCTATTCAAATCAAGCCTTGAGTTCAAGGTTCACATTCTATGCTAACCTCTTTCTAGGGTCAAAAAAGTTCAGAGAAAATCAGCAAACAATGCTGCAAAGCAAAGTCTTCCCAAGATCCTCACCAGACTGGCAAGCCTCCCGCAGCAACTAAATGTACCTTGAAAAACTGAAACAAATCTTCTTAAAGACATCTGAGGCAAAATGACCTACAGGTTGCCATGCAAATTGAATGACCAGTTACTGCTGCTAGGAGAATAATTTCAGAGGAACGAAAGAGTACCTAACTTTCTCATTTTCAAATATCTTAATATTTAGATATTGAACTCATTAATGATTCAATAAGAAAGAGATATACTAAGGCAGGTTTTTTTGAGGGCAATCTGCATTAAACCAGTTAAATTATTTAATGAACAGTGTGCATGGGGGCAAAGTGTAGGAGGGAATAGGAGACACGAGGAACAATTATCACTACAAAGTCTAAATAATTCCAGGCAAGTGAATTATATATTGTATCACTACTCTGTGTAATGCAGTTTGGAACACAAGCCATATCTGAGTGTAGACTGTGTTTGTGTATGTGTTTGAGAATAACATCTGAACAATGACTTGGCTTATTAAAATATTAAAAATAGATATTGCTTAAGTTGAGAACTGTTGCAGGTTTTTGCAGAATTTCTGAAATGATGGAGCTTTTCTGTTTCAAATACAAGTTATTTTTAAAATAAAATGCAAAGATCCCAATCCCAAATTCATTTTTTTTTTAGGATTTTCAGTTATGGTTTAAAGTATTCTTCTTCTACTCACTGGCACAGAGTTGTCTCTTGGTCCTCTTGATCTGACCATTCTTCCCAGCACTTCTATGCCATCAGAACTAATATTCCCTGCTGCATTAATGGTCTTCTCACTCACTTCCTTGCAGTCAATAACTATTTTGGCCGTAGTCTTGCTGATAACAACATGCAACTAAGTAAAAGAAAAGATGCTTTAACATACAAAAGAACACATAGGATATATTAATTTGCTGGGCATTTTTTGAAATCAGTTCCTAATTTCAAGTTTGCTATCAAAACTGAGACTGATCCATAGCAAATAATGTTGATGGCCTCTAGAGGTCCCTTCCAACCTGAATTACTCCATGATTTTAACCTGTTTAATCAATATGGCTTATTTCTCTGCTTATGGAACATCTGCGTAAGAAGTGGCAACTTCCGTCATTGACTCAGGGAGAAAATAATTTATTCTTGAAAAAAAGGTCCACATAAAGTTCATATACCACACAGATCTCGCAGAACCTTTGATTTATGTGGTCTGTGATATTTCCTAGGCCTTGTACAATCCTGCTACATAGCACTGGATTTTACCTTTATAGCTGCTTGTAAAGCCAAAGCTAAGCAGTAAAAGTTATTCTGTGAATTATACATTACCACACAGAAAAACCCTTCACAGTGAAGTTTTTACACTGAAAAAATATCAAATCACATCAAATGCAGCATAGAAAAGCAGAGCATAGCAACAAAGATTTTTCTTTCTGCCTTGAAATCACTCTGTTGTCCATTGCTGATGCAGCGGAGCCGTTCCCAACAGAAAGGCCAATCCTAGCCACAACTATCCTGTCACTAGTAAACCTCAGTTAAGCAAAGGAAATAGCATGTTTTTTTAATATTATTTTTATTTTGCCAGGGACAGGCCAGATGAAGATCTGGTAGAAATGTATCATCTGTCCTATATCAGTATCCCGTGTGGAGATCAGAGCCCAAGGTGTGTATAAGAGAAGGCCACGAAGAACTCCTGTAGCTGCTTTGTTCTGGGCTCAGCTGGAGCTTTGAATTTGATCTCTTGTAGCTAAGATCATAATTCAAAATAGAGAAAAATATTTAAAAGGAGAATTTGCCATGGCCTCACATGTTCTCCCAAAGCACAACTTAAAAGAGTCAGTATTAGACTCCTGTTCTGACCTGCCTTCCCTTTCTTGCTCCTTCAACTAAAAAGGAAGTCTAGAGAAGTTAAGCTGTGTGAATACTATCCCTCAATTCACGGTCTCCTTTCTTCTTTCTTTTTTTTTGTTTTTTGTTTTTAAGAAGGACATAAATATCAGGAATAAAAGTGAATCAACGTGTCTTCCACAACAAATATGTGCTACAGTCTCAGCATTACCTCATCTGCTTTTGGAAAGAATGTTAAAAGATCTCTTACAGCCATGATAAGTTCAACATGTTATATTCCTGTCATACTCCCTTAAAATATGTTTAAAAATAACAACTGTGAAGGATAACTTCTTTGCAGGAGTTTTTCTTTACATTTTAGGTAACGTTTCCAATGCAAACTTAAAAAGAAAAAGCCAATTTCATTCTAAATTACTTTTCAAGGCAGTATTTTTAACCAACTCTAAAATAGAGGCACAAAGCATGAGATGAAAATTGGTCACATCAGCTTCATCATTAAAACAATTATTAGTTTAATATTAATTCAATATTGCAAAGAGACTTAAGAAGTTTAGTAGATGATTCTGAATAAACAAAATATATTTCTTTTTGCAATGGATGATCATATGAAAGAAGAATTCAAAACACGAAAAGCTCTCATTTAGAGTGCTTTTTTTTTCCTATTACCGTTACTAACCTTATGAAAACTCCCATAAAATATCTTCCTTATTTCAGGACCTTCAAAAGTCACAGTTTGAAAGTCTCCTTTGTAGTCATAGTTAAAGAAAGTCAGTGTTTTACCACCATCTGTGAGAAAATAAAAATAAGGGTTCTGCGTTAGAGGAAGAAAAGGCCTGACATATTATTTGAAAAGGTCAATTTTATGTTTAACAAAGAAAACCAGAGTTGTCAGTTATCTTTTCTAAGACATCAAAAAAAATATATTTTGTAGAACTGTTTAAGAAAAGGAATTCCATTTTGCTCAACGTTTTGAAATTTGCTTATCTTATGAATGAGTATGAAAATCAAAATTTTGTGTGGAAAAGTAACGAGTTGTCAAAATGCTCTTTCCTGGTTTGACAGGAAGGACAGGCCAATATTTGGGAGTCTACTTCATACATCTACCTGATCCCACTCTCCCACTAGTTCTCTGTGGGACTTAAGCAAGAAACTGAGGCACAGATCCTCAGCCTAGATAAATGCCTAATTCCCACCTATGTCAACATGACATAACCAAAAAATTCTAGGAAAGATGGAATGATCAGTACTAATAGATCACACTTTAAAGGTAGATTAGCAGCTATAAAGAACAGCTATCATAGTACCTGCATCTTTTCAACAGTAAATATTGAATCATTCTAAATTATAAATTATATATAGCTGTTTATAGCTGTGGAATTCCAATCAAGAAGAAATGAAGAGTCATCAGGATTTCATTTCTCTAGCTCTAAACCTGTTATCCACCAGATTATATCGCCCCTACATAAGCCCTGCCGTCAGTACCACTGTTATATATCAAGATAGATTCTGTTAGGACCAGATACAGAGCAATGGAAACTTTAAAGCAAATGAGTAGGAATCAGATCTCATTTACATCAATTTTCATCAGGTGCAACTCTATGGTTTTCAGTATCATTACTTACAATTTACAGCAGTGTACTCAAAATTTGACTTCAACTCCAAATTAAGCTCAGTTCCATTCAACATATAAAACATCCACCATGACTGTGACCTTCAAAATTCAGGTAGTTGTTCTAACAGCAGATTAAAACATTGGCAATAATCATTCCAGACACAGAATGAACCATTCATATAGTTAAAGAAAAAAATCACAGATAAGATACTGTCTAAAATACATACTATCTAAAATAACTCCAACCAGTGGTTCATATTGTTCATTTAAAATCTCCCAAAGAGCAAATGGTTCTTGAGGTGTATCAGGAAGTATGCGAAATAGAAACGTAATGGTGTAATCAGAAGGGAGACCTTCAGGATGCAAATACCTGTAAAAGAAGTAATGTTTTTTAAACTGAAACAAGCATTAAATCTGCTGATTTAACTCGTCAGATGTTCACTTAGTGCATTTTGTATCACTCTATATTTGTCTTTGGAAATGAAGAATGAGAAGCAATATGATTAAGTGTTTGTAAAATCTAATCAACTAGATAGCTATCAAAAGAATACTCAGGGAAAATGAGGAATTTATCTTTTCTCTTGAAATTTAAAAAGTTGCCCTAAACTTTTAAAAATAAATTTGGAGATCAAATCAGAGGTCAGTTTGAAATAAAATTGAAATTTATTATGTTAAAGGCTTGTAAAACATAGTAGCCATGTGCAAGACCTTCACTATTTTTGGAATTAACAGACAATGAAAACAGAAGTTGCTTGGAAGACCTATATCAATAGAAGTGTCCTTTGTCATTAAATAATGGATAGAAATTTGGAACAACATACAATGTTTCAGGATGCTTTGTATATTACAGGGAATGCAGTTTATACATTTCAAAGCCAACATATAACAATGTGCAGTCAAAACAGACCATAAATACAGATATATAACCTGGTCTCCTAGAATTCTTGAGGAAGATATAGGAAGTTTATGATATAAAAGAAGCATGTTACTTTATTTCATTTCTGAAGCTTGTTATTTAGTACTTCCAATTTAATTTTACCTTTCATTGTCAAATCCCAGGGTGGGACAAAGAAATGTCTGAAATGACTGTCTGTATATTGAAAATGTTAATTAGCCTAATTCCTTAAATCATGGTAAAGGGATTTGGAAGAAGCCTGAAAAGTTTATATAATCCATTTCTTTTCCCAAAATATGATCCTTTCCACCTAAAGGTCTTCTGGCACTTTTAATATGTAGAGATATGTATCATGCTAGGGAAAGAGTTAAATGTGATATACGAACAATACCACACAACGGTCTGTAGATGACCAAAAGCAATATTGCATTCACTTCCCAGAGAGAAAAGATAGAGAGAATTAAACAGGTGTAAGAACAAAGCCTTAAAGTATGCCCATTCTAAAAAGAGATAACAAAACAAAATTCAATAAGTAGGGTGGGGAAAGCACAATGTTTGGGAATACAGAATAGGAGTATTAATGAATTAATAAGGAGCATTAATGGCATTACATGCACAGATGAGATGAGAAAAAAAAAGTGGTATTATTCAGACATACCTGTAGATTGTCAAGAGAAAAGTATTCTGAACCACGAAAGAGACTGAATGCCTAATGAAGCAGTAATATTGTGCTGGGGTGGCAGCTAGGTAAGAGTATTTAAATGCAGCAGATCCAATCAGGAAGAAGCAGAAAAGGAAAAAGAGGTGAGAAATGCTAATCCCTGGAAATTCTACTCCATCTAGACTCAGAAGGAAACTAAACAGGGAGAATACGACACAGCTCCAAAAACCATGGCTCCAACTGTGACATAATAGGATAATCACACAAAAAGACTAAAGACGACTTCAAATACAAAATTTAAAAAACTTTTCCCACTGTTGTTCTTTGTTATTTACCTCAGCTAAGAAATCCTTAATCCTTTTAACACTTTCCATGGGAAGTGTTAGGGCCACTACTTTTCTCTGGTGCCACTTAACACAAACTGGGGAGACTGGACGAGGTGGAATCAAACATAACGTGCACACTGCTCAGAGAAGAAGTAGAGATTTTTCCATCACTTCCTCTCTGAGGAACAAATGTAGAAGTTCTGTGGGAGGTTCCCTCACTGTCTTCACATCTCTGCCAGGACATAGTCTGAACTGCCAGGACATTGATACTGAACTACATCCTGGCTCTCAGGAAGGCACTGGGAAGTGTTCACACACTCATTTTAGCATTAGGAGGATAACCTTCTTCTGAATTCATGGATGGATATAGATTGATTCAGTTAGGGACCTAAAGCAGCTTCCTACTCCAACTCAGACTACAATTCTTTCTCTTTCTCTCTCCCTTTCCACTCACTTTGGGCAAAGGTAAACCTTAATAGACTACCAACAGCTTCCAGGATAATTTCTAGTGATACCCTTCCTAACAATAGGCCATTCTGCACTCTGAGACCTCAACCCACTTTCCAAAGATATCTTTCACAAAGTACTACTGACATATGCCTGTGTGGAATTGCTAGGTGCCAAACTTGCACGTGCCTGAAATTGGCTCATAGAGGAAACTCCAAATAGCTAGTGAGTTTACCTACTTTTACCCACAACTGTTATTTTTGAAGAAAACTGGTTGAGGACTTGGGACACCAAATGCTCTTCCTATTTATAAGGTAGATGTGAACTAGCCTCTCTGCTCTTCTGATATGAAAATACCAACCCTTAAAATGAATAATTGCCTGCACTGGACAATCATCTTTGTGTATTTTACAAATATTTACATATAAAGTCATACTTGGTAGGTTGGGACACCAGAGCATCCTTGTGCAGTCTGTAGCATGGGTAAACGTTAAATGTACCAGGTTCCATCGAAACCCCTTCAACAGCTGAAAACTCCTTTTCAACCAAGCCAAACATTTCCATCATTTTAAATCCTGCAAGGCACCAAAATATACATTCTATTAATTTAAATTAAATTAACACCGATTTACAGGAAAAAAAAAAGACAAAGTCGATTGCATCAGTTTCATATCACCATCTGTATAACAGCTGTTAACATAAAGGGAATTTTATTGCCTAATACTGAGAAAATAATGTAATAAAAAAATCCATAAATCCAGAAAAAAAACAAACACAAAAATAGCGTACCTGCAAAATTGTTGCCATCTTTAGTTACCAGTGGACAGGCTGAAAAAAAAAATAAGGAAAGAAACGTTTAAGGATATAAGAGATGTTCTACTAGGTCAAAAAAATGGTCTACTCAGCTCAGTACTCTATCCCCAACAGTGGCAAAAGGAGATGCTGTTAAGGAAACGCATGCAAGTCTGGCCACTTTCCACTCCATCACTCCATTCAGTTTTACTCCTCAGGATCCACAATGGTTGTATCAAAGTTGTCAAAGGGTATATTCCTGCATGCTCCATATAACATCCCTTTACTGATCTGTTGTCCACGAATGTTTAATCTTTCTACAAACCTGTCTTCAAAACCTCTCTCGTGGCAACAAATTCACTGCCCACTGAGTAAAAAAAGTATTACTTATATTAGGTTTTAACCAAATGCCCCCTGTTCTTTATCTGTGCATTTCAACCTAACTTCAGCTCCAGCTCAATTCCTTTAGCTGGAATTCTCTGTACCTTTTTGAACTCCTTCATGAGAGACAGAGACCAGTGATGCACACAGTCCTTAAGATGTGTGCACACATTTAGGTGCAAGTCTGGTTTTTATCTCTCTTCTGGCAGGTAAGAAAGCACACTAATCTCTTCCAGGAAAGGTGGCTTGGGAAATCAATAAGCCTAGATGCAGAGTGTCAAATATGGCACCCTAGGGACTTATATTTGGAGATCACTTTTGGAATACAAGCTCAAAAGACAAATAAATGCTACCATTGAGTATTCTCAACATTCAAAGTTATCTCTACCATTGAAAGTAGAGACTATGGTCATAAACAAAGAATTGCTGGGATACAAGCAACAATCTTGTGTTTACCATCTCTGACAACTCACCGTCCCATGCACAAGGACTCTTTAAAATCACAAGTGATTAACACTGCCTACTTCCTGGCTTATACATTTTGGGGGCATACAGCTAAAACCACGTGAATTATTGACCTGTAACCGTTAGGTGTTTTTCCAGAATGTCTTCCCCGTCCTTTTCATAAAGAGTCTGAAGTGTGGCATTTTCATAGATTTCAGAGTATGGGCCTGTTCTACTCTTTTCCGTAGGCCACAACTCTTCTAGTTTCTATGATAATATAAACATTAACATTTGGGTCTCCGGTAATAAATTAATCTTGTGATTGGAATAAAGATGAATGTAGCTAACTCTGCTCCTACATATGGTTAAAGCACACAAAATAAAATGCAATTAACTTTTTATGACTAAATTCTGAACCATTAACAATGTTTTGAATCTGAAGAAACTTTCTTACAACCAGTGGATCTATTCTAGATTTATGGCAAACAACCATTAATTATTTTGAAGTCGTAACAACTTAATCTCATTAATCTTCTATGGAAATAGCATTAGAGTTACAATACCTGTATTAAATTATGCTTAAAAGATCTATTTTCAAGAATACCTCTTAATAAGAAATAGTTACAAAACCCCCCACAGTATTTAGCATTTATTTTAGAAGCAAGTATAAATCAAATGGCTAACTTGCTGATGCAGTTTCACAAACAAAAGTGATCAGCTCATCTTCGATCTTTGTAAAGGCATCAAAGTCATCCACAAAGAAGACATGTCTTTCACTGGGCTTGCTGCCAATATTAACTAACTCTGAATAGTCAGCATCGGCTACTCCAATAGCAAAAAAGGTGAAACCTGTAAAACAAAAAAGAACACACTTGTGAGTCATTCATTTGAGGAGTGGAAATAAAATATGAACACAACTGTATTTGCATTGGCTCTTTCCTGATTAAATACAATGTTGGAAATTTTATTATTATCCTATCACACAACAAAATGCATGCATGTAATCAAAAAGAAAGGTAATACGTTATCTGTGAGATATTTCTTTTGGCCATTTGGGCTTAATCAGTTAAGTAAAATTAATGGTCAAGTGTTTTTTTGAAGACATATAAGATTACTCAGTTGTTTAAAGTTTCAGCATATGTTTAAATGCTTCTCTAATTTAATACCGTGCTGTATTACACATAAAAATCTCCATGCATTGAGTATATCATAAATACAAAGCACAGAAAATAATTTCCTGTAGGTTTTTCACAGATTTTGTTCTGTGCCATATATTAATCAGAATATTGAAGCTACTGCTGTCTCATGAGTGAACACTGAAATGCATTCTCATTTCATCAACAATTTAACTGCACTGGTCAAATCTGTTCTATGTATTAGACATGAATGTATTTTGAAATTTGAGCCTGACTTCAAAGACTTAAATAAATGAAATGAAAGGAAATGGGAATTATATCCTATATGTTTGATGAGCAGCAAACTAACCAAAAGGTTTTCTACATTTTCCTTCCCATAAAACATAAAGAAAAACCCTGTCTGCATCAGCCTGAATATTATTAATGGACATGTATGGCCCAGGCCCAAATTTACTCTAGTCAAACAGTATTTTCTTTAAGTTTGAATGAGGCCCAGGGGCCTTTGTTACCTTCTGCAGAGCTTTTTGCATAACAAAACTTTGGTTTAATATATTATAACAACAACTTCATGTCTCATCCAACATCAGCATCTCTTCATGCTGGTCTCTATCACAGATACAAGTCAGTACCTGCTCCAACCTAGCTGCAGCCTGAGAAGGCAACATGCACAAAAGGAAATGGGAGGCAGGAAGTTATTTGTCTAGGGTAACTAGGTTGACATGTCCCAGTCAGCAACTGAATACCCGTGATATGCCTTCTCCTCTCAAGGTCGTTCCAAGTCTAATAGATAATAAGGCAACCGCAAAACTTACCTGACAGTTAAACATGTTTTCGTGTTTATTTGTTTAGGGACAGATTCCAATTTAATGACAAATACAGAGGTTGGTTTCTTGATTGCTGTTTAAAACAAGTTATCCATGCTCTACTGTTTTGCAATATGTTATTTGCAAAGGCACTGAACTCAACATCTAACAATGATACAAGCAGGCAATGAAGCTCAATGACTACATTGGATTTCAGTAATCAGTAATATACCCTGGTACCTTCAGAGCTCCCGAAGCCTAAAGGCAACTTAAAAAGCACAAATCTAATTTCTTCTTAGATCTCCTCCAATCAGAATGATTATGGCTTTTTTCTCCTGTCCTTAAGTTTCATTCTGTGTGGCACACTGTGTCCTTATGATTTTGATACAACCCTTAGTATCAATCATTTCTACATAAACAACTCTACATAACCAACCAAATTAGTGTTAAAAATAAATAAATAAATAAATCCTAAAGGCAATTATTGTAAGATGAGAGCAGATCAGAACCAGCAAAAGAACAAACAGAAGAACTTCAAAGGACCTTTTGTACAGAAAACAAAACAGTTCAATTTGCTGGTTACCGTAAGACTACATTTCATAGAAAACAGCAGTTTCTTAGGATCATGCCCTCTAAATTCTCCATTATGGGAACAATTCCATTAACTGCTACATGATTTTAGAATTGCTTCCAAAATGAAAAACAGTAATATTAATCACAAAAATATATCCGGAATCTAACCATATCCTAGTGATATTCTGAGGTTCTCAACATTTGCTGTCTTATTTAATCTTGGAAATTGTTTTGGAGCAAAAATTACCCTTATCTTTTGTCTAAACTTATGTAGTTATGTGTAATGAAAAAAACAAGAAAATGTGAATAATTCTTAAATCTACACATTTTACCATCTAGTTGCATTTCTCTGGAGACTTTGTTCACATCGTCCTGTGATCGCCCATCAGTAATGACAACCAAAACCTTTGGAATGCCCCTTCTCATGCCTGCCTCTCCAGTGAACAAGATTTCTCTCGCATGTTTAATGGCTTTGCCTGAAAAAGAAAAAAATGACAGTGTGCTTTCCCTGTGACATATATTCGATTTCTATTGACTTTTCATATGATGTCAGCTATCAATAAAAGGAGAAATCTCCACATACTCTGTCTCAAAAATGTCTACACAGAAGTATGATTTAAGACCTGAATAATTATCATGAGACTGAAGAAAGCTGAGGACCTAGCTATAAATGGATTTCAGGAGGACCTGTTGTGTCCTCAGCAGTCTGTAAGTTAGTGCATTCAGTGGGTGTTAGAGATTCAGAAGTTTAATTTTGACCCCAATCTTTGAAAATACGATGGCTTCAGCCATCAGTTTCTTCAATCCAGAAGATGAAGTTCAAGAACATGACATGGTTAGAAAAGGGTACTCTCTGCAGGTTAGAGAGAAGAAAGTCTTCTCTTTCTGCATTGTAGGGCATGTCCAGGTAGCAACTGAAAGTGCCATTGTAGCATTTTCTTGAGAAAATCGAAAACGTGTCATTTTGACACTACTGAGATTTGATGCAATGCAACAGCTGCTTGAAATTTCTGTGCAGTCTCAGAATAATAAAACATATGTTTTCCAACTCAGACTTTAAACCTTTCAGTTCTCATCTTTAATTTCTTCACATCAGAGAGCTATCCTAAGGGATTAATTAAAATGTAACTACATTCAGTTTACAGACCTCTTCACCCAGCGCAGTCTTAAACATACCACTGAGGTTCAACTGTCCTGGCATTTAACCAAACAGACCCTCCACTTTGTCCACTATTTTCCTACACGCTCTGCAAGCTCCCTCCCACCTTCTCTCTCCTCTCACTTTTGCTCTTGCCAAGTTGATTTCAGATTACTCTCCATTTCAACTTCCACAATCCCCAAAGTCACTCACTTCTGCCTAACTCGCTCTCCTGTCCTCCCTCTCTCCCTGATCCTTGAACTCACTGTTAGTCAAAGGCATGAGTGCCCAGCAGTAGGTGGGGAGGGATGTAAACCACAGATTCCAAAGATTTTCTAACGCCAAAGCACTACCTTTCATCTCCAGGCTGGAGATACTATGTTCTCACTGTTTTTGCACTGATACCTTAAACTACTTAACAAATGGAATCGAAATGCTGTACAGAGAGCAGCAGGAAGAAAATCTGCATCATAACCATGACCTTTCTCACCTGTTTTTGTATTTCCTCCTTTGTAGGCTATTTTCTGAATAGCCTCAAGAAGCGTCTCTTTTGTTTTGTATGCATTCAATTTAAATTCTGTCCTGGGATCATCACTGAATTGAATTATTGCCACCTGTGCATACAGAAGATATGTTCATTATTAAAGCACCACCCAGTGCATCAGCAAAAAGTAAGCGATCAGAGCATTTAAAACAGGGATTTATCTCGTAACTTTGCTTTATCCTTAAATTGAATGCAGAACTTTTTTCTTTTTAAGAAGCTTTCACTAAATAAAATTTAGTTTTACTCTCTGCAGCTTTGGCAGCCACCTGATACTTTCAGCAGGATGAGAAAAGTAATACCCACTGTGGCAAAAATACTCCCAATCCAACCCAAAAGCAAAATCCTAGTTACAGTACACGTGTACAGTTACTCACACAGAACTGCAGGGACTTTATTCAGTCTCCATGAGTGAATAGCAACTTACAGTCAGGGAGCAATACTGAAGCAAGTAATAGAAATACGCAAGAACATATTCTTCAATATTGCCTCTCCCAAGTATGGTGCCATTCGAGTCCAGAGAGTGCACTTCAATACTATATACTGAATCTCTACAATGCACAAAATGTATTAAACTTCATAGTCTGTAAGTGGTGTTCCCGAGTTGAAAGGAGATACTCACATGTTTAAACTAAGCATGCATGATGCACATAATCTTCTGAAGCACCGTGGGTGATAAATGAACTAAAGTAACCTTTAATTTTTATTATCAATGGAATTTTTAGCTTATTTAGGCATAGACATGACCAATTCAGAGGTGACTAAAGTGATACTTAGCCTTCATGCTAGCGAAATTCATGTCATGAATTTTACCATATGGGATGTATAAAATGAGATATTAAACAAATACCGTCATAAGGCAGTTTATGTTTTCAAAAGAATTGTGAAATGATGTCAATAACTCTTTTCTGGTGCTAATGTAAACTGCCCTGTATAGCGCACATACCCTCCCTGTCCCTCTACATTGATTACCTGAGTTCCATCAGGGCCAATCTTATCCAAAGCTCCAACAGTGCTATACAGAAAGTTAATTATTTTATTGAAATTGTCATCTCCAATACTCCAGGACCCATCCACCAGGAACGCTAGGTCAGCTTTGGCTGCTTTGCACACTGGGAAAGAAAAGCAAGTGTTCTAGAATTAGAGCAACACCTCAACTCCTCGGGAAATCTCATAAATTACTTAAGAAAATATTACTGTTATGCAAAGCCTTTTTTAAACATTAGTTAATAATGTTTTAGCACACAGACCTGCTGGCACTGATTTCAGTGCAAGTGTAGAACCAGCTGACCTCCACAAGGGGTGAATGATGGGCACCGACAGATCCTATCACAGAATACACATTCAGGCCCTAACAGTTATTTAAAATCTGGGTGACCATTTTTATTTAGGTTGTTAAATAAAGTCACACATGCATTTACACAATCCCAGACTCTTTCCATGACACAGTAAGCAATAGGAGAGAATCTGTACTCCACTGTAGAGGCTTCCTGTGGAAACAAGTCCATTCAAAACTGTTCACTGAGCTCTGTAGTGCCTAGTGCTCACTCCTCTATAACTGCAATATTAAGGAGCAGTGCAGGTATCCCCCATATCATCTTATTTCAGCATGCTCTTGTGCAAAATATTCTGCAGAGCTGTACACATGCCCACACAAGTTGCTCACTCTTTCCTGGAAACTGGGAAACTCCAGCACACTACACTACAGAATCCAAGTCTATTGCTCAGGGTCAGAATCAAACAGTCTCAAAGCAAGGTTAGTTTTAAAACATATTTCATCTTGAAGAAAAACATTCATCTACATCCAGAGACTGGGACAGGAAGATACATACCTGTATTTCTAGTTTTCTGCTGATTACTACTTGGCTTAAAAAAAAAGAAAAATGATGCTATGCAGTTCTAAAACACACACACACACAAGGTCTTTTTTTCCTGTACTCAGGGATTAAATTCTGAAGTGCTGCAAGCCACTTCAAGCTGACGGATTTGGCCCTCAGTCTCCAACAATAATGCTCCCCTCACAGAAATATTTATGAGACTGTACAAAACACTACATGTTCAGTTGATAAATAAAAGGAAGTCTACATTTAAAGAGGAGAGCCTGAACACAGCCAACAATTTTGTCATTAACTAAAGTAGACATATTTTTTAAAATCAAGCTGTTTTAGAAGTTTAATTACCCCTAGGATATCTGCTTCAGTTGCAAAACATGTATGGTTTAGGAGTTGTGTAAAAAGAAAATCCCACAGACATTAACCCTCTTTTCTGCAAATTTCAACAATACAATAACAATTGCAGACTTTTGGCTCATTAAGTTTAAGCCAGCTGCCTTAACAGTGTAGTCATAGCAAATGCATTCTGAAAACTGACCCCCAAAGGTCTAAAAATAGTGTCAGAAGCAGAAAACACTGCATCAACACCTTAAAATTATTATAAACCCCCACATGAAGCACTTACCCTCTTTTGCAGGAGGGATTGTAGGTGGTGGAGATGTTGTTGAAGGAGAAGTTGGTGGCTGAGTTGGAAATGGTACTTGAGAATAAAAGGAAGAAATATAAAAATGCTTGAAAGACAATCCCAATATATTTTATCTATATTAAACACTGTATTTTCTACTCATCCCCATATTTTAAATTCATTATCTCTAACTAACTAGTTATGCAACTGGAAAAAAAAAAAGGTAGGTGAGTGTATGCATGTAATGTCTTCCTCTAACGAGCACCTGAATAAGGATGGAACTATTATAAAGCAATTAGTGGGTGCATTTCATTCTGAACGGCACGATGTATTGCTGAACTACTACAGGAACTGTCCCTCTCTGGGTGTCCCAGTGTAGCAGACCATGTGGCGGCACTATTCTTGACACAGTATTCTTAATTCATTTTGTAAAAGGTCGGTATCCTTTTCCTTTCCGACCACAACCAACCCTTCATTACAGAAAGTAAGTCTCTACCCACACTGGGAGGAAGAAGAGATTATTCCTGCAATCCAAAACTTGGAGAGATAGGGCAAGAGCAAGCCAGTGCCTGCATCCAGAGCAAACCACAGCCTGTCCTGATTAAAATTTTCCTGAATTCTGTGAAAGTCATGTTATGTTATGCTTAGACATGTCTAGTTATGCTTCCAGTTAGAAATGCAGTTCCTAGCACAGCTCCGCAGCAACCTTTTTTGCAGCAACTTTTACGAAGATTGCCATAGAGAGTTTCTGAAGACTGGTTAATCTGTCTCTTCCTTCTTCTAAAAATAAGCTTTGAAATGACAACCTCCCAGAAACCTAGTTGACTACATGACCACTAACTGACAGCTTTTTGTTGCATGCAAGATGTCTGTTCAGTCTATTTTAATACAGCCTTGGCTGAATTCTCAGAGATAACATGCACATGTGTTGACTTCCACATCTACAGCTGAGGAAAAGTTTCCACTTTGGTTCAACAGCATTTTTTTTCAAGTTTTGTCAATGCAATTGTCATAAGAAGCAACAGGTGACATAACATCTTTCCTTCAACTACTTGGTGTTTGCTATATCTGTGATGTTTATAGACAATGGATAGAGTTAGATAAACAACTTCAAAAAAGACAGCTGTCTTTGGGAAAGATCAGCACAAACAGGATTCATTACACACCCCATGTCTACAACCAGTTTCACTCCAACTGAAACTGATGTGATCCTTTCCATTGGCTTCAGCATGAGAGAGGGCCAAGCCTCTGAATCACGTACAAAGAAACTAAAGTCCAGCACCTCCATGGACACAGAAGGCCAGGAGCTTCCATTTAGAAAGTCACAAGTTGCAGTACTGTGACTCAAAACCTGCCCTCTGAGCAACAGAGAGGTGGAGGCTGCTCTGAAACCATGTCCCTTTCTGATGTGATACAATAATCCGCTTACATGACAAACCATCTTTCTCAAATGGACATGTAGACCAAAGTGTGCTCTTCCTGATTTCTCCTCCTAACTCCCTGAAACACAGAGCGCACAAAATGCATTCCTCCAAAATATCTGGAGAATCTTTGCTTATCTCTCCCTGCTCTGAGCCTCTGATGAGAATGAAGCCTGGAGAACCGAGAAGTGGAGAACTGGAATCATACACTGTGGAAGTTCTTCCTATATATTAACCTTCAGTATGGACAGGTGAACTTGGAGGGTAAAATGATAAATATTATCTGCCCTGAGAGAAGGGTAACAGCACTGTGGTGTACAGTAATGTAGTATGAGAAGTGGATCACCTAGACTGGAAGCAGGCTTGAAGAAATTTGAGACATTTGAGTATGTTTATTTCATTCTGTTCATCCTGTATTTTCTTTCACAGTATTTTGAACTCATGAGAGTAGAAACAGCTACAAGGGCTGTTTTGCTGGCTTTTTATTTTTTTTTTTGCCTGTCTCATGTTACTGAGAATAAAACAAAGGTTGTTTTTCTTCTGTTAAGATACATAAGTAGATTGGATATCAAAGTCCCATTTAACTGCATAATATTCAGACACAACACATGGTAAAAATTTTTCTAAATGACAAGAGCTGCAGCATACAAAACAATCTCTATTTCTGTTTCTGTTTGCTTCGTTTTTCTGTATTTTTTCTTTTTCTTTTTACAAAGTCACAGACTTTCTGAGTATCCCCCAGCAGGACATGTTGTGAAAGGATCTAATCCACTGTCCCTGTTTCATTCTCATTAAGAAGTCCAGTACAGTTGCTGAATGTGAATTCACTAATAATACAAAGCTGTGGAGTAAGAATCCACTGGAGAAAGCAGCCTTTTGTGTACTTCTGCAGAGGAGTCACGTTGTAGCCAAAAAACTAAAATCTCAGCTAAACAAAACTGTGTAGGAACAGCACATTTGTAGGCAAGAAGCGAAAAAAAAAGCAGAAGCAATCAATCATTATTGCTGCTAGCTGAACTCGGATCTGCTTTACTCACATGTTGTCTCCATGATGCTCACAGCAGGGCCCTCTATCTCCTGAAGCTGTGTGTGGACACTGATTTTATATTCAGTCCCAGGCATTAGTTCAAAGAAACAATGTCTAGGCGTCCCTCCACCAAGATTTACCTCTTGCTTTTTCCCATCTGGAATCAAAAAAGAAATCATTAACACATAGTTTCCTTTGCTGTTTTATTGAATAGTGCAATGTAAGTCTGAAATTAGAAGGGAACATGACAGCAGATGAAGGACAAGTGGTTGACATAAATCTATAAACCAGATGCTGCCTTATTTCTTGAAATTCACCTCTGTGCAGAGGTCTCTGTGACATTCCATCCTTCATATTAAGTAGGAGCTGAGGGATGTGTCAGATATCTGCAGGAAAGGAGATGAATTTCACCCCTTGCACTGAAGCTAATAAAAACACTAACACTGTCATCAATGGGCTTTGGATCTGGTCCTAAATTATCAGAGTCTAATGAGGAATTGTTGCATTATGCAATTCCACAGCATCTTTTGTCTATGCCTCTGGTTCTCAGAGTCTGTAATCTGCTTAGTAATTGCAAAAGAGACTGAACTACATATTGTACTCAAGCTTCCACTAGTAACCATTAAATATGTTGGTTAAGGAATAGGGTTTTATAGGGTTTTCAGATAAATTCCATTAAATTCTGAACTGGAAAAAATGTTGACAATGGAAAAAGCCTAGATGCTGGAAATAGCTTCAGGCATATTTTAATAATAAAAAGAAAACCTTCAGCACAATTCATATTCTGTAGCAGCAAGAAGTATTACAGTGAAATATACAAGCAACTGCTCTCACATTCGACAGAGTATAAACACAAAATGCCAGTCATTCACTGCCAAGGGAAAAAAACATCTGATGCTTATCAGGATGCATTAGATTAGTATAAAAATAGATGATCACTGCCTGGATGAGACACATACCCTATCTGACAATCAAAATTCTTCACGATAGATGTTATTAAGAGGCAATTGTTCACACTTCAGCTCATTTTGCTCATATTTAGGCTCTCTTGGCTCAGTTAAAACAATTCTGGCTCAGTTAAAACAGTTCTGGCAGTTATATAGATGAGGAATGAGGCACCAAGAAAACAGAATACTGTCTAGCTCCCAGCTGAGAAGAAAATCTGTGCTCTCTTGAGTCAGCAAAGACCTCTGCTTTCAGAATAGCTTGTCTGTATTTCAGGCCTTCAAATAAACCGTATCACCACCTATTTGCCATAGCACAGAAATGTCATTATTCTTTTGTAATCAAATTAGTATTACTTTTCATGATAACTTTGATGTCATTAAATGTTATTAACTACACTTCTCTCAAGTTATCCAAGCTTCTAATTTGTCACCATTCAAAAGTTCTTTCATGTCTACTGGGGATAAGAAAATTACTCTGCACAAACAGTGACGTCTCCATAACCTCTTCTGGCTACACGTGAGAATCACAGTGAAACAGAAGAAAGTATATTTCACTTTCTATATAGCCTTTGCTAAAAGCATCAAGACACCACGTGTTGCCACATAAAAACACCTCATGCTTATCCAGATGAGTAACATTACTGCAATCTACAGTTAACAACCAGCTGCATGAGAACAGACAAAACTGGACCCTGTTCTGACTGTGAACATGGTCTGGATTCAATCAGAGTTTTCCCTCCCTTCTTCCCTCCCCTAATCCTACAGAGTGATCCCTGATGGGCTTATTTACAATCTTAAATGCATTCACTTCATTTTTGTCTGTCTCTTACACCAGTGAAGAGCTCATGTAATCACATATCTTCTACTGACAGATAAAACTCCCACCAATAAAAAGGACGAGTTAACATCTATTTGATGTAAAAGGACAGAGATGTCCTGAAACTTTCAATGTGTAGATAACTCTTCCTTCTGTCCATCACTTCCAGTCTTCCCAGAGCCAGTCTACAGGTCTGACCACATACAATTTCTTAACTCATGCAATTCAGTTCTCTGGGTTGGGCTGCAAATGTATATCAAACGATTTAGTAACTTACCCACAAGCGATTCTAAAACTACTCTGTATGCAGTAGCATGTCTGTGAAGCTGCCACTGAGCACAGAGACTAGTCATGCGGACTTGATATGCATCCAGATCTGTCACACCCAGGTACACTGAAAATTAAATATTAAAAAAACTAGATTTATTCCTCAAATATGACACACGAGAAAAAGCGACAACAGAATTATAAAAGTCATTTAAAAAAAATAATTTTAAAGGCTGCTTACAAAAATGTCATCAATAAAACCAAAAAAGGGAGGAAAAATATGTGAATTTTCAGATCAGAATTTAGAAACTTCAGTCAATGTAGTTAAGACTAAATAATGAACGCTGCTAAAAAGGCAGTCACTAAAAATCAGTATAAAAGTATTATAAAAGCACTACTTCTGCCAAAAATCTACTTTAAAATAAATTGAGATTTAGAGATATAAATATTAATTATACTTTTATATATGGAGCTAGAGAAAAGAAAAAAAGAGTAAACAGATTTTCCATTAAAGAGGTTTGTATCTATTTTTAGGCAAATGTCTTTCTTCACTCAGAGGGTGGTGAGGCACAGGCACAGGTTGCCCAGAGAAGCTGTGGATGCCCCCTCCCTGGAGGTGCTAAAGGCCAGGCTACATGGGGCCTTGGGCAACCTGGGCTGGTGGGTGGCATCCCTGCCTACGGCAGGGGGGTTGGAACTGGGTGATCTTTAACGTGCCTTCCAACCCGAGCCATTCTATGATTTTATGAAATGTTTCGCTGGTAAATAGTATCATCTGGTTTATGATCCCTGTTTGCTAATGTCCAGTAGATTGTAAAGCATGACATACTTTGATTAAAAAGAGATTTCCATTTCAGGAAAACAATTTGTGCATAACTGAAAAACAATTCCATGTGAAAATTTATTCAGGGAGCTGCACAAAGCTAATGTTACAGTGAAAAGCAGCCTGTAGAGATCTGAACAGCATGAAATCGTTCTTACAGGTTTTGGCTACGCCTGTTAGGGCATCACTGAAGCCTGTTGAGTATGAAGCAAATACTTTCACACTGTACTCTGTTCCACTGAAGAGATTTAGAATAAGAATGGTATTTATATCATCCCCTACAAAGGTCTCCAACGCAGGACCAGGGACTGCAAAAAAAAGATGAAATAAAAAATTAGAAAAGGATTTGCCCATCCACCAAATTAGCAGGTAGTAAAAACAAATCTTAAGACCTATCCAACATTACATGCAATCCTAAAGTTACTGCTTTTTCTTCCCTTTTTTTTTTTTTTTTTTTTCTTCTTAACATGCACAAAGACAGACACTCTGCTCAGAACAGTGTGCAGTCCTTGTATGGACAGAAGACCCAAAACACTTGGGAAATTCAGCACTGGGATTCATTAGGGCAGGGCTAGACACTGGCATCTGTTAAAACTCTTTTGTTCTGCTTCAGTGACTTACTACTGCCCTAAATAGGATGCCAAAGATCTCCTCAGTTTGATGGTGTGCCAGGACCAACAGAGGACAGCAGATGCCAGCCAGCAGAACAGTCCCTAAGGGGTTCTTATACAAAAGCATCTTTTAACACTGTGCAAAAATGATATTGAAAACAGAAAAGCATAAAACCATACCAAAACAGAAGTACAAACAGTTCCCTTCTCACCTCTCCTAGCTGTTCTGGATAGACTTAAGAAACAATAGCATTGTCTTTGGTAATATTTTGTCTAGCTGCAAGGTGCAGGTGAGCAGATGCAGCATAGACAAAATGGTCCATGAATAAAAATGCAATTGCCTGTTAGGCAGGAGTAGGGCAGAAGTAAAAGTCAAGAAACCAAAGTTTTGTTTTGTAAGGAGAAGGAAGTCAAAGGACAGGAGGACCACAGAAGAGAGATAGAGGAAAAGGAAAGGTGGCCTCTGAAATAAATAGGAGTCAGGGTAAAATGACATACAAGGACAGACTGAGAGAATTGGGTTTGATCAGCCTTAGGAAGGGAAGTCTTAGGGGGAATTTTACTGCTGCCTACAACTACATAATGAGAGGGAGAAGAGAAAACAGAGCCAGACTCTGAGGCAAACAGGAAGATGACAAGAAGAAATAGGCAAAATTTGTAATGTGGGAAATTTTGATTAGATATTAGGAAAAATAATTTCACAGTGAGGGCAGTCAAAAATGGAACAGATGCCTAGGGAGGTTTTGAAATCTCCATTTTTGGAGATGTTACAAACTTGATTGGCCAAGGTCCAGTGAAACCTGTTCCAAGCTAGCCCTGTTTTGATCTGGGAGCTGGAAAGGATGATCCCCAGAGATCCCTCCCAACCTGTATCATTCCATAACTCTACAAAACTCTCATATTCAAAAACTGAGACATCTAAGTTAATAGCACTTTTAAAGTTGTAACTTTTAAAGCTGCAACTATTAGATTTAAGTACAAAACTCAGCAAAAGATGATATTAAAACATAAAACGTACAGTCAAAAACAAACGACAAAAAAAGTCAGTTTAAAAACTCACTGTTTATAGGTTTGTAGACAATTCTGTAACCCATTGTTGGTGATGATGGGGCATCCCAACTAATACGTAATCTGTTGTACCATTCATCTGAGACACGTAGATTTCTAGGAGCAGACAAGGGTACTAAAAAGAAACCACATTGAGCCTTTACAAGTGTAACTCATACAAGGACATGCACAGAACTCAGACGTGCACATGAAAATCATGAGATACCCAGTACTCCCAAATTTATGGGCAAAATTACCAGAATGAAAGCTTTGAAACAAATTCATCCTTGGAATTATGCCAGTGGATTATTGTTGATGTATTTAAGAAAGTTATATCAAGTTACACAAAGGGCTAATTTCAACTTTTGTTCAACAAAAAATGAATTTCCAGATTAGTTCCCAACTTTTTCCCTTGTTTTTTGTTGTTGTCGTTTTTTGTTTGTTTGTTTTTAAATATCAGGCTACTCGAAGATCTTTTATTTATATAGTTTCTTTAAATCCAAGTGTACGAAGTTTTAAAAATATAAATCATGAGCTTGTGAACATTTACACTTTCAAACTGAATGATTTAAAAGTGATTTAAGTGTCTGCACAAACATCATTTCAATTTAGGCATAAACTATGTAAATTAGGAGAATAATTCCATGAAATTATACTACCGTGACTAGCAGTACACAATGAGATGTTTTTCTATCAATATACTGTAGAGAGGCAACTTAAGTTAGAGCTGAGTAATCTTCTGGTACTTGTTCAGAACTCTAGAGATAATGCAACTACTTTTATAAAAAGCTCAGCAGTATTTCTAATGACCTTTTGGATGTAATGATCTCACACAAAAGAACATCTAACAGTACAATGGCTGGCTTGATACTATCCCAGCAGACACAATTTACATTATTTTCTGTATTAGCTGGGTTATCCTTGGTGGGTTATCTATAAAAGACTTACCGGCTTTATTACTCAATAAGTTTCTGCATATTCACTGTATTTGAATATAAAATACAATCTATCAGTTAGAAGCAACCCACTGCTTATAAACCGATGAACTGAGATTAATATAAAGCTCTTGCATCACATATATCACGCAAAATAAGCCCACATTTATATTAAAATATATCGCTGCAGTCAAGAATGAAAGGCCAAAAGAATAAGCCTTTCTTCATACACATCCTGGCCAAAGATCAGCAGAAAAATTGTACTTACATGTTTTGCCAGGAGCTGAGACACTGACTCCTTCTCCATCAGCATAGATGGGAGTAATTGTGACTTTGTATTCTGTATCAGACAGCAGAGGCTGAAGTAGAAGAGTGTTTTGTCTCCCAGGCACCATTACCTGCAGAGTCAGAATACCAGAAACAAACCAAGGTTAATGATTAAGGCCAAAACCTTTTAATATTATACATGTGACACCATTTTTCACTGCCACAGCTGTAGTAGAGCTTGCATTTTCAAATATTTCTGGCACTGTACAGTAAAATAAAACAATGAAATTACCACATATTTTAGCAGATCTACTGATTATACCTGAGCAGAATAAAAAAGAGAATGTGCCTATGAAACACCACAGCTTTGTATTAAAACTATGAGCTCCATAAACCACTGGTGTCGTATTCATGATTAGTACTTAAACAACTGTACAGACAAAATAAAGCCTCTTATTTTATTTCTTCTTGACATGAAAACAATTGTCCAAAGCTAAAGCCATTAACAAAGGCTGATTGTTACTTTCTTTCTCTGGGGACAGAAAATCTTCCTTCCCTGGGTTGAGGGAAAATGAATTCAGGAGATCAGGCAGCACAAACTGAGCAAACCAGAATACAACAGGTTTGTCCCATCCCCAAGAAAACCCAAAGAAAACAAAGAAGCTGCAAATATCCTTCTGGACTTTTTTGCCAGTTCTAGAGGAAATTCAGCATTGTTTCTTTTAACACAGTGCAAGGTTTCCTCATAGCAGCTATTCCCGAAAACCTTCAATGAATGACTATGCATTCATCGGAGCCACAACAACCAGTGTAGTAGAAGTACCCAAGAAAAGCCTCACAATCTTTTAATTTGTCAGTAAAATTTTAATTTCAGCGAGCCTCCTCACTGGGAGCTACCTGGCACAGGAAGAGGACACAGTAAAAAGAATACCAGTCTCTATTTCCTGCACCAAACCTGTTCTCTGAAGTGGTGTTACTGAAAGCAACAGTCTCAAGGTTCAAACAGTCTCAAGGTTCAAGGTTATTTCAGACCCTCGCTGTCCCCTGTCCACTGTGTGAACCTATTACCTGAGCCAGCAACCTCACACATTTGGCAAGAAATTGAAAGACCTCTAATAAGCCATTTTAACTCAAGGGGAAAAAGCAGACAGTGAGCCTCAAGGGGTTTTGGTGGTTAAAAGAGGATGCATGTGATGATGGCACAACAAAATTTTCTAGAAAAGAAGAAAGCTCTCACCAGATCTAATGCTCCAGGATACACTCAAACTACTTCTAAGTTTGTCATGTGATACACAGAAAGACATTAATCTAGTACACCCAGGTGTTGAGACTTGTCAAAGAAATATTTCATTTGTTTTTCGAAAATGGAAATTATATTAGGACAGGATGATTAGCGCATGACAGATTCCTGTGCTAAACTCTTGTATACACATACTCAAAACACACAAGTTTCTGAAAACCACCAAGTGTTTAGGTTTTTAAAAGAGGGGATGCAACCATTAAGAAGTCTCTCTTTTCCACATCTGCACATCGGTAATCTTCCACAGCACAATACAGTTTTCAACAATGAGAAACATTCTTGGCTTTAAGGAATAAAAAAAAATGTGATCCTTCCAGCATGTACAGCACACCCAAGAAGGAACATATAATTTAGGGCTTAACCCTTCTGCAGTGAAAAGTATTCTGTTACATTTTTTAGTCCTTGATTTTCAGCTAATTGCATAAAGAATTAAAAAAACTTATTAATATTTTTATGGAAAGGGAGGAGTAACTGAAATTTAAATGACAGAAATCTGAGCCAAAAAGCCTACACATCTATTACAGAATTGTCACGCTATAATATATTTAAGGTTAAATTCCAAAAAACTTTTGGGTTCTGTTTGAGAAATGTAGTTCAACTTACAAACACTACTTTTTTTAACATCCATGTTGCACCTCTCAGGTGCTTGAAGCCAAATGACAAAATACCTTCCTTCAGTTTAAAATGTGCTTACTTTTAAGTATGATCTTAAGTAGTTCCTTATTCAGTAAAGTATTTGTGCACATGATAGATCTCAAAGATGAAACACATGGTTAATCTGTTTGCTTCTGACCAAAGCTATCACTTGAGTGTGTACTTAAATAATTTGCAGAATTAGAGCTAAGATACCTACCTCATCTTAAGATTTTATAATTTTCTTCTATGACGTTTTGAGTCAATTCAGTTTCAATAACCAGAATTTAAACACCATTCTTACAGTTTTAATTTCCTTTTAAAATTATAGTAAGTGAATATTATGTTTCTATGATTAAAACAGAACTATTCGTATAATGAATTTGATTAGGCTTTCCAGAGCTGAAATGGTAAATCTAGGATCTAAATTTCAGAAATTTTAGATGAACAGTGCAACTTTGCCACTGTATTACATACTATACTATCATATAGTCAAGATAAATTCATAAAGCATGTTTTCCAGTCCAAAAGGAAACCACTGCATTAAGAGTTCATTTTCAGATTATAGATGAAAGATGGTTAGAAGTATTTTTCTACCAAGTTCTCATAAAAGGTAAATGAAAGCAAATTGAAAAAAGACTGACACATTTGTCTAGAAAAAAAAAAAAAGATATTCAATTAACTCATTCTTGCAATATTTTTAATTGACATAGTCTGATAGACTTCAAAAAGAATATCACATATTTTCATTACAACTGTCCTACAAACAAGTGAGTCACATGACAGACACTAATGGAATGCTAATGAAGGAGGCTGATATAGGGAATATTTTTGCATTCTGAGCTATTAACTTAGAAAATAACCCTGAATTTTACAATTTAATCTGTTTAATATATCTACATGCAGCTATTTCAAAATTCTATAACCTAGTGTTTGTGGAAGCCAAGAACTGCAATATTAAGACTTCCCCAAGGGAAAAAAAAAAAAAAAAAAAAAAAAAGCACATGGCCTCCCACCATTCTGAGATTATCTCAACAAGTCTAAAGGGCTTAGGGCTTCATTTTTTATTATTTGATATATGCACAAAAGAGTAGATGTAGTATTCTTCAATCTTTCAGATATTTTCCAAAATCTTGATCACCAGAAACATTTTTTTCAGGAAGACTATGTTAATTTTGATCATCACATAGTATTAGAAAAGTAACAAATATTCTTAGCCACTTAGATTAAAAACTGTTGTTGCTGTTGTGGCATATTCAGATTATGTAAGCAGTATGGAAGGTCTGTATTTGAACTTAAATTTCACTTATTTAGAATAAAATGAGACTCTTAAGAAAGGAAAAAAAATTGCTGAAGGCAAAAAAATTACTCAAGATTGCCCTGAGCAAACCTTTAAGGATTGTTAAAACACAATCTCAGGATAGCAAAAAGGCCTAGGAGTTAAAAATACAAACAAAACACTCAAAAACCTTACACAAATTTAAAAAATACAGGAAGAAGAGGGCAGGAAGCAAGTCTTTTGGCTTTTGACTCCTTTAAATGTGCGTGACTGGGCCTTGATCCTGCTTTGGACTGCCTATGGCTGCCATGCATCAGGTGCTGTTAGGACTAAAACTTTGAAGCTCTATCTCGCAGTAATACCAAGCATGAATCATTTACTAATTGCACCAGGAATGCCACGTAACGAGAGACCATGCCTTAGCAATTATTATGCAATCATTAAGCAAACTTTTCAAGTTTATGAAGCCAATTCATAAAAAGCCATACAGACCGTTCTTACCGCTTCCTCGGCATGGTCACCATTCGCAGTGAAATAGGTCACTCTGAACTGCTGAACATTGTAATCTGAAATGTCCCACATCACTCTCAGACTTGAGGTTGTTTCATCATCTATAACAAGGTTTCTGACTCCTGTTCGAAAAACTGTTTGAAAAAAAAATAATATAATTAATATTTTATCAATTCTAATTTTAGATTTAAAATTGTGCTAGTTATCACCAAGTCCATCCTAGGGCAGGCCTATTCAGTTCAGTCGTACTTGGGCTTAACCACATAAAAAGTCTAACAATTTAATAAAATAATAGTTATCCTATACTGCCATTAATATATATGATCCCATTTGCTTTATTTATATTACTCTGCTTGTGAAGCTTTCTAAGAATCAAAAGCTCACTGCAGACAGAATGTTACAGAAGAGAAATAATGTAGAACTTGTGAACCATAAAATTCAGTTTTCTGAACTCCCAAGAAGGTAAATATAATCTTCAAAACTAAGCAAAATTCTAAAGAGCATTCTTGCTCATATTTATGAGGGGAAAGTGAAAAGAGAACTGGATTTTCCAAATTAGTCTTGGTCTCTGCATTGCTATGTAATATTTCTGGTAGCATTCAGAGTCCCTACACCATGCTGGCTCCTCACCCACATGTGGCAGATGCTGGAAACTGGCTACACACAGCAGGGTGGTGGAGGAACGCAACAGGGTGTACCTTTCAACGGTGATTTTCCTCACCTGGGGTCTACACCTCAACAAGATCTTCCATAGTAGTGTGCCAAGCACACAAACCATGAGGTACTGGGGTTATCAGCCCCTCAGTACTATCTGCCCCTATATTCTGGGCAGGAAGCCTCAGCTCTTTGCCTTCAGCATTTAAACTGTTGATATTTGTTCCATTTACCTGCTATGGTGGGCTTAGGAGTTGTGGTACTGGGAGTAGTCACAGTGGTAGGTATTGTGGTAGTCCAGTCAACTGAAAAACAGTACTCAGCTCACAAACAATTCAACAAGATATGGAACTCACAGTATTTATCTTGGATTTCTATCCATGACAACAAAAACTATGCGCTCACACCTACGAGCATCCCACACACTTCAGGCATTTCAGAGACTACAAGGGAACTATTCATTTAGCTTACTTTAGGCACATGTATTTGCAGGATTAGCACTTAGATCTGCAGATAAGGCATAATTATAAACTGTACCATTACATAAGAATGGATATAGTCTTCTACATTTCTGGTTGAGCTTCCATGACTTCCACTTTGATCATTTGTTAAGGTTGTTAGATTAACTGAAGCAAGGATTTTGTGAGGATGCTTCGCTACTGCCCAAGAAAAAACTGAAAGTACACTTGGCACCACGCCAGCATCACTTGGATGGACCGTAAGTTGTCATCTTAAGAGAATATTGAAAATTAAGCCTGTGATTTATAAGAATCAAATATATTTTTGAATTTACACACGAAAAATAGATGTTTACTTAACTATCCACGGAAAGAGAATGTGTGCATGAAATTTTGAAGAAACATTTCTTCCTCATTGAATAGAAAAACAGAAATGATCCATATGAGTTTACAGCATGCCAACAAGTATCCTAACCTGCACTTCAACAGCAAGTTACTGGTACTTTAATAGACTAGGTAAGAAAAACAAACATCTTTCCCCATTAAAGCTCCCTTTGTATGCCAGAAAGAAATTGTTGAACAGGTGTTTTTCCCATAATCTTACAAAGAGCATTCTTTTACACACACACACAGAAAAGAAACAAAAACAAAAACAAAACAAACAAAAAAAAATATCCTTCCAGTAAACCCCAAAAGTTTCATTTCTTAGAGAAAAATAATGGCAGCAGTCAAGGGCAAGTTATCTTTCATGTCTGACAGTACCTAACGTAAAGAGAAAGGACACTATTTAGTTAGTTAGTTAGTTGAAAACATTTATGCATGTGCTTGGTTAATGCTAATTTCCACAAATGGCACATTACTCCAGAAAGAGACTTGAAATAATAATACACTTTTAGATTCAAACAGTTTTAGAGATGGGCATGGGGAGCACTAGTTACTTGACAGAGAATGAGAGGAAAATCTTCAGTGTGATTTTATCACTTAGCAGATTTATCAAGTACAGAAGATGCATCTATATGCCCATGTCATCCAGCTGTCTGGCCTAAATAAGAATTCTACTTTTATTAGCTCAAAGTTAAGAATACATTTGTTTACTAAATAGCAATGGATTTACATACATGACTAAGTGTGTCATAAATATATGACTGTGTCTTTGAATCAAAGACTTTAGCAATCTAACTGAAATTGCTCGCCACTGTTTCAGTTATGACTATACATTACACTGTATATGATTTACAAGTTTTATCTTTGTTATTTCTATATTAATTTCACAGGATACCTGTGTAAACTTTCTGGACCAGTATTTCAGCCAAGACTGAACACAACTCCTGTGAGTGAGTATAAATTACACAAATAAGAAAGAAAAAGGCATACTATAAATTGCAAACATCTTCAATGAAATTCCTGTAAAATAATTACTTTAAAACACTTATTGCCCCCCCACCCCCCAGTTTAATATATCTTCTAATGGGGAACACTATTCTGAGACTAAATAATGAAATGAAGAATGTCTTTCCAGATCAATTGGTTATTAATACCACTGCTCAGAGAGGAAGCCAAACCATCATTTTGATTCAATGCCATCTACAACATAATATTAAATAAGAATAGCAAAAAATACAGTCAGCAAAGCCCTGCTGCTAAACCACCACATTCTTCAGTATTAGAGCTACCCAAAGATGGACAATATTTTAAATATTAGATTTATACATTGAATTTAAACCACTTTAACATCCCTAAAAATTATAATCAACAGTTTGTCTTACATGTAGCTCCAAGAACAGCAACAACTTCACTCTCACTTTCATCATCAAAAACTGCCAGCAAAGAAACTTCATATTCCGTGTTGGGCAACAAACCCTCAATAACATAACTGTCCGTGTCTCCATTTAAGACAACCTAAATAGCAAAGCAAGATTAAAGAAAATCAGTTCTACATTTGATTAATCTATACAAAGTAACTGCAGTCAAGGAAAGAAAATAGATTCTCCTTTAAAATAAAAGAAATCTACACTCAACTATGTCCAAATTATTTATTAGGTATGTGGAAATAAAAAAAAAACTGTTAAGAAAATTTAAAAAAAGGATTTTTTATTTTGTGGCAGGTTTGATTATTTTAATGTGCAATCTTATACTTTCACCCTCAATTAATAAATTGCTAAAGCTGAACATAAGCATTACATTTGAAAATCACTAAAATTCAAAACATCAGTGAAAGCTATTTAACAATGTGGATTAAATTCCATTCATATTTCTACCATCCAATAACGCATAGTATGACAAACATATTCAATATCTCCACCACTCTGCAAAACACTGTTTCTATACCATATTTATAGTCTGAGTTATGAGTACACCCTTTTGAAAGTGACTTGAGGAATACAGAAAAATGCACTCTACAAACAGTTGCAATAAAAGTTAGGTTACTACTAACTCCACCAAGCCCTAGTTGCCATAAGTTACTACACTCCTTCTGCCCCTGCCTGCTAGGACATCAGCTTATCTGGGATAACCACTCATAAGAACAAACACGGTTTCCTCTGAGAATTCAAACAGAGGCTCTTTACCATTTTTACAAGGTCTGCTTCATTGTGATTGAAAAAGGTGAGGGAGCACTCATACAGATTTGATGTGTGTACACATGAAATGTGAAATCCTGATCTGTGCAGGAAACTGGTAGAAAACTGCTGGAAGGCATAATTTATCCTTCTAACAAAGCTGGATCCAGAAAGGATGCCCACAGTCAAAGAAATCAAATAGATTGTATGCTCAGAAAAAACATTTGCAGCAGACCTGAGGGTGGTAGGAAATGCCTCATTGAGAAGTTGGCTATATGTCACGGTGTTTTAAATAGTAATTTTCTTTATTTTTCTCTTTTTCTACCTATGATAGTAGCACAAGATTCACATGTGCTGTAAGCAGAAGGTATTACTTTGGATTTTTTTGTGTTTCATTGATTTTTATTGGAAGGGGTCAACAGATGGGCAAGAGCCCGAGCAGTAATAGCAGTGAAATGGGCCGACTGGTCTGAGGAATACTTATTAACTTATGCAGGTAAATATTCTCATAAAACAATCTGTCTTTGGAGTAACACTGGCAAGTTTTGCAAGGTGGCCACCATATAAATGGAATCAAAATAAGACTTAAAATGGAAATCAAATAATATACATTTGCAGCACAAAGTCTACTACAATAGCTAGCATAAATAGTGAACCACACTTTATTCTTGTCATGACCACAGATTTCCTGAGTTGACAGATAGGCACGGTCCAGGAAAAAAAAAAGAATACCTTGGGGAAGAGGGACCCATCAAACAACCACAGATTTTTGAACTCAGATAAAGAAAACAAAAGGAGAAAAATTAGTTGGGCCCATGTCCTCTACAATTATCAAATAATGAAATAGGCAGCCCGCACTGTGTACTCTGGCACAGATTTTTCTTGGGAAAAAAATCAGAAATGAGCTTGAGTGAGTCTAGCTGTGCTGTAAGTAGGTACAAGTAATATCTTCCTTTCCAATTCCCCAGAGTCTCTAGTCATGTGTGTCATCATGAAATTTCTACAGTTAGTTACCATCTTACACGTAACTTTGGCAAATTTTCTGAAGCATAACTTCTATCACCCGCCACCCCCTGCTAATTTAGCCCACAGAGAACAACACACACACAAAAAGAACACAAAGCCCTGAACTTTCAAATGGAGAGGACAAATAACAGGAGCAAAAATAGCAACAAACACAGGAGTGTAACAGCATGCATTTCCTACTTCAACCTACAAATAAAAGGTCATTCTTAAAAAATTTATTCTGGCTCTTCAGTACTAACACCCCTCTGAATTCTCCTCTCACATTAGTAGTGTGAGTGAAGTGAGCTGAGAGGTGTGTAATTCTCAACACCACTCTGTGACCCCACTCAGCTAATTGGCAAGTTGGGTCTTGGGAGAAAGAGAGGGAGCGCATGTTGTTTCTCTGCATGACTGATCACTTAGCTGGGAAAGAAGCTTAAAGAGGCAACAGCCTGGAGGTATTGTGCCATCCTAGGCCTGACCCCATTAGAGAGGTCATGCAAGGCGAACGAGAAAGCAGCTTGGGTATTTTTAATATTTCAACATACAGAAAATATTAGGGCCTCCAGCAGTTCTTAATGAATGCAACAAACAAGAAGAACCTTAGAAGTTCAAATATTTCTTGATCACTAATTCTCACTCTCTAAGGACACCACAGATACCATCTCACAAAAAAATTCGTATTGCTTAAAGGGGTTCAGTGACAGCTACTCATTGGAACTTAAAAGACCTGTGCCCACTCACTCACCTCAATTCTTTTTTTTCCTTGCTCATTCCTTGTAATTTCTTTCAACAGTTTGCAGGACTACCTCTTGTCAGGTGAAAGAATCAACTGAATTTACAGAAAATGCCATACAACCTAATCTGGAAAGACTGCCTTCTGCCTTAATGGATGAAAAAATTATGCATGAAATCTAGGCACAGGTAGGAAAGGTCATTTTTCCCCATCATGTTCTCCCTGAGCAACAGTTTGCAGACATGGCCTCTCTTCACAACGCTGATGCCAACAGTGCAAGATTTATGAGAAAGTATAAAAGATTGAGGAATACAAAAGAAGCAAAAACTATGAGCGAATAAATAATGGAGGAGAAGAAATGAGAGACTATGAACAAGAAAGATTTGGGAAAGGAAGAGACAGTGTCTGTTGAGAAATACTTGGAAAAATTGAATAAAACAGAAAAAGCCCAACAGCAGGAAAAATAATTTGAAAATTTGAACTGATGAAAATGGCATTATGGAGAAGATGCACAAGGGCTTAGAGCAAAAAAAAATAGAGCATGGGGAGGAAAAAGAGAAAGAGCCATTATGAGGGGAAAAAAAGGGACAGTCTAATAAATTAACTATGTGTAAACTTTTATCTTTCAAACATTTCATAACTAAGGATTCATGGGCAATTTTAATGAGGCCAGCTTATTAGACAAATGTGGAGCCTTATGTGAGGATATCACAGCTCTGGCTCAGTTACCAGCTTCTTCAAAGCAAAATGAAGAATATAAACATTTGAAAACTGAAGTAGCATCAAACAGCAAAGCTAGTTCTATGCAATTGGCACATTACAGACGAGACTGATTTTTCAAAAGATGTCTTCTGTTTTCACCTCCTCTTCAAAAAGAAATTGGAATATTGGTTTGATTATGGTTTAGAGAGCTTCGCAGCAGGACAGGTCTTTCTCAAAGTCAACGGGCCATAATTAATTGGCAAAAGTTGAAGCAAAGGTGACCTCAGAATAGAATTCCCTCGTCTGTTTCACACCCTCAGAGAATCAAGGCAACTCACCTCTTCAGATTCTCCCCCATCCAAAGGAATCCATGCCAATCTGTAAAACGCAATATCTGAGGATGTGGGTTTCCAGCTGACCCTAAAACTATCTGTTGATGCTTCATCAACTTCTAAATGCTGGGGAGATGGAACTTTTTCTGCAAAATATTATGCAAAAGAAAAGTGAAATTAAATTATTCTCTAAAACTTACATAGATGGCAACAGCAAAGAGACACCATTTTCCCTGCAGCTTGTCATAAGGAGGAAGGTGGATAACAAGAGCACATCAGATTCTTTGCACACTTACTTGGGAAAGTGTTTTTGTAATTGAGGAGGGACATACACACAGTACATACTCTAACTGTACAAGCCTTGTAATCCTCAGTGGAGCTCCATGCATATCTGTATATCTGAATCCACCATTGGAGACAGTTTCTATTAATGGTCTTACTTTCCAGTGAAGTAAGAAAGTTAGGAAATTCTTTCTTGGAAAGCCTTCAAAAGTTCAGGCATACATACTTGTAGTAAAGCTGCCAGTAAGTGGTTCAGATTGTCCTTCATCATACAGGGAGAAAATAGCAACAGTATATTCCGTAAGGGATGTCAGACTTGTTAAGGTGTGTGTTGAAACGCGATCGACTTCCACCTAGAGAAAGCATAATTTGTAGGCAATATTGATCATACACTAAAAATAAAGAGGCAAAGTTGCTTTATATTTTCATGAAATTCTGAAATTTCACTGGGTAATAATGACACAGAAAGAGAATATTATATAATTAGTAAATAAATTCTGTGGAACTATGAAGAATGATAATTTCAAGGCACCAAAGCTGACATAATTAATTAAATATTGTAACTTATGACAAACTAGAGGAAAGTAGAATTCAGCCATAGTAAACCCAACTCATTAGCTAACATACCCGCACTGTGTGTACAGGAACACAGAACTATAAGGAAATTTTGGGCTATTGAATCCAGTCTTTTACTATTTTGGATAATATTTGCATAAACCATTATGTTCAACTTTTGTCATGAGAAAAAATGACAGTTTTATATGGTCTCTATCCAGGCAGCAGTTAATGTGACTTTGCAGTGAAGAGATCACTCAAAGCTGTATAAGCTGACAGTTTATCAGTCCAACTATTCAGTGTCATGTTAGCTCAGCACCACAGGGGAAATGTTACCAATGCAAAGCTAACAGAAAAAATGCCGCCTGCTCTTTGAACAGACACAAAGGAATAGTTAAGAGGTAGGTAAAAACCTACTGATCATTCACTCACATTATAAATTACATTACCACAAGCCTGAGATGTTCATAACCATTCTCACAGAATCATAGAATATCCTGACTTGGAAGGGACCCACAAGGATCATCAAGTCCAGCTTCTGGCTCCACACAGGACCACCCACAAAATCAAACCATATTTCTGAGGGACAGCATTGTCCAAACGCTTCTTGAACTCCGGCAGGCTCGGTGCTGTGACCACTGCCCTGGGGAGCCTGTCCCAGTGCCCGACCACCTCTGGGTGCAGAACCTTTCCCTAACCCCCAGCCTGACCCTCCCCCGTCCCAGCTCCATGCCGTTCCCTCGGGTCCTGTCGCTGTCCCCAGAGAGCAGAGCTCAGCGCCTGCCCCTGCGCTCCCCTCGTGAGGGAGCTGCAGGCCGCCATGAGGCCTCCCCTCAGTCTCCTGTTCTCCAGTGAACAATCCAACTGACTTCAGCTCCTCCTCATACATGTTGCCCTCTAAACCCTTCATCAACATCGTAGCTCATGTTTGGACACACTCTAATAGTTTTATGTCCTTCTTATATTGTGGCACCCAAGACTGCACACAGTACTCTAGGTGAGGCCACACCAGCACACGGTGGAACAACCACTTCTTGCAATGGGCAAGCTCCTATGCTGACATATATGTAGTGTCCAACAGACAGCCACATTATCTATATTAAAAGTAATCAATAAGAAGAGGTCAAGTAATTTCTGACTTAAATCTTAAGGAACCTAGCAGAAAGAAAAGACATAACACATTGCATAGGTATGCTATCTTCTAAACTCAGGAATATAAATATTTCATCTAATATGTAAGAAAGGACAGATATGTCCGTAAAAAAATACCAAAAACCAAACCAAAACAGAACAAAATCACATGATTACATATAATTATATATAAACATTTTTTTGAGGTTTAAGTTGCATATGACAACTTACTTTGTATGGGATCTGGCCTATTTTAATCAGCCCACTTACCATGACTTTATAAAAAAATATTTGTTTGGATTTCTGTATGTAAGCAAAGCTTTTGTTGCAGCTCGCAAGGTAACTTTTATTTACAAAGGTTACCTTTGATAATTACAAAAGTCTGCGGATGTATGAGATTGGTTAAGGGGAAGAAGAAGCAAATAATTTACCTCATTGGTTTCCGTTCCATCTGTTTTAACATACATGATGCGATAGCCCTTTACATTTTTGGAAGCAGGATCCCATGTTAGTTTAGCACTATTGTGTCCAATGTCTGAAAATTTCAAGTTTGCTGGGGGACTCAGAGGCACTTGAAAAGGAAAGAGAGAAAACCATGGGTTTAGCTGTGAAACTTTTCACATATTGAAAATAAGCAGCACATTTCCATTTAAAAACTCAAATGACCAGTATTTGTATTTAAAAAGCCCTTCATCAATGGGGCTACACAAGTACTTAAAGACAGGTGATAAGGTTTAGCTCCTTGCTGAAGCAGAACTTTCAGTCTTGGTAAGTGTGTCTCACCTAACACTGAAAAAGAAAGAATTCTCCTGCTCATACTAGATATTATAGCAGGAGCTAACTTACACAATAGTTATAATATATTATGAATTTGTGTTTGTATTTATAAATTAATGTAATTCAACTAGATCTGTACCTCGTATTTGGTTTTGTTTTGCTTTTCCATAAGTATTCTATCAACAAGATTTCCTGACAGGAGTATTTTGGCAAAACATTTTCTGAATATAAAGGTCCCTGACGTAGGGGAAAGTTTGTCCAAAAGCATAACTAGTTCAAAAGATCTGTGAAGTTGAAATTTTTATTTTTACTTTTTTTAATCTCTGCTTAATCCTTCCCCTGTTTTACAGAAAGGAATTATTCTCTGTGTAAAGGCCACATTTGACTGAAGCTGCTTCCTAACAGCAACCCCAGTTAAAGACATATTTGTATACTATACAATCTTGACTGTCAAGAGCTGGAGGAAAGTTAGGTCATGCAAAAGTCACAGATTGCTTCCGCTTTTCTATCGCCCAAGAGGAAGTAATTTGTGCTATCTCTGTTACTCTCAGCAGTAGGTTCTGTGTTACCCCAACATCTGCTTATTTTCTCCAAGTTGTGAAACTTATCTCTATCCATCCTGCCTTCACACACACACTCCTCACCAATCCACATGGACAGAAAAATATCAACACTTCAGAAGTTGTTTCCCTCATGCAAGAGCACATGGGAAAAAGCAAAAGATAAAAACGATATATGGGTTCTTTATTCAGGCCATATAGTGACTCAGAATCTGCAAGCAAATGCATAAACAGCTTAGGAACAGTCAACTCAACTTGGCTATGAGGAAAGAGAAGATGAGAACAGTTTGGAATTACACTAGATGGCTTTGCCACACTTTCTGGCATACGATATATTCCTCTGAGTCAAGTGAAGGGAGTATCACGTGCTGGCTTTCCTTTCTACTTTCTGTCAGTCGTGGAATTCACTTCATTTCACCAGCCTGGCCATACCACAAAATGCTTCAGTCTCAGCTCTTTCCTTTTGGAACATAATCTCCTGACAACATTGCTCACAACCAGACAGGCAGTCCTGCTGCCAAAGTTATATGATATTTACAGTGAGACTTGGGTAAATCCTGCCGTCCCCCCCCCCGAAAATGCTAACTCAGAATAAGCTTATTGATCATGTCACCTCGTGGCACGAGACAGGTTTCACTACAGTGATTAAGATGACTGCGTGTGTAGAATAATTTTTAATAAATACAGACAATCAGATACTACATGTAATGCTACTGCAAATTAGGCAGATCCCTCTCCAGGCAGATACATGGTACAGTAAGAAAATACCAGGCAGCCTGTTCTTTAGTTGAAAGATAGAAATAATCACACTGAAAGAAAAAAATAATAGCTTAAATCTGAATCCAGACAGGGAAGACATTACCACTGAACACTGACCGTGTGTGACAGGTGTGCTCACCAAGAGCTTTCTCTCCTCCCAGACTTCCCCAATGCCTGATCAATCAAAGCCTGTTAGAAGACGCTTATTTGAATAGCTGCATACAGAAGCTTAGAATTAATGCTCTTTCTTATTACAGTGCTAAAGACCAGTCAGAGTTGGCTGCACTGAGTCATCTTAAAAATAAATGAAGGTTGCAGGGTTAGTTTTTTTTTTTATTCTAGTCTGGTAATAGCAATGATGCTGGTCTGACTAACATATGTTACTAGCTTCTGCGATCAAACACTGAGGTCATGATTCCTCAGCTTGTGCCAATATATCTGGAATTTGCATGTGATCTTCCATCCAATGTGTTAGCAAGGTTTAGAGCTGTGCAACCTCCAAGATCATATGACATGAAGAGAATTCAGGCTGGCACAGCCATAAAGTACACAAACTACTAGGAAAAATGAAAAACAGATATTGACCAAAAGGAGGAAAAAAAAAAAAAAAAAAAAAAAGAAGGAATGAGAGATACACAATAGGAGAGAATGACAGAGAGAAAAATCAAAGACTTGATTCTCCAAGAGTTAAGAATCTTTCACACTTTTAAAGTCCACAAACATTCCCAAGCTGCATTAGTTCCCTGTCTGTGCTTGTCTGTCTTGAACTGTTCAATAGCACTTGTAGAACTTCTTCTACCATTACTCACTTTACAGGTCATTGCTCTGGCCCTTCTCTTTCTTAGCACTCACATGCCTGAACTTTTCTCACCTATTAAATGTAAGCCACTTTCACACTGGCCCACTCAAGCCAGGAGCACAAAACAAGGGGAAGCATTCACTCCACTGCTGGAAGCAGTAGAGGTATCACTGAATGCAGTGCCAGAAATATCCCTGCCGCACAATTGCTTATTTTCAATTCCTTTGTCTTCCAAATTGCTGAGGCTATTTAGAGAGCCGACATACAGTGCTGTGTACAGTTAGCAAAGGACAGAATTTAGCTGGCCAAACTCTTGCTGCTTATTAAAAACACATCATCTATCATGAATGCACAGGCGCCTTCCAACCCCTCGTTTACCAGATGTTAAGCAGTGGGGGTTGGACAGAAATCTTCCCTTGCTTCTTTTCCATCTGTACTGACTACTACTGAGCCAGAGAAACGAACTTCTCCATCTGAGCAGACTTTCCCCCACACACACCTGGTATTCTGGCTATAGGAGACTAAACAGCAGTCTCAGTTTAGTTCTACATTGTGACCTTCATTCACCTTCAGCACGTTCAAAAAACTATCACTAGTTCCACTGAAATCAACAGGGATACCCATAGTACTACTACTGACAAGAGAAAAAAGTTCAAATCAGATTTTAAAATCAGATGTCTGTTCCAATATGTGCAAAGACTGTTGTGAAGTTCTGATAACACCGAGGTGAATATAGGTATGTGCTACCCACGTGTAGTTTCTTGTCCTGTAAGGGGATCACTAGCTTCTTCTCCAAACATGGCATAAACTGTGACTGTATATTCTGTATTTGGCAATAGTCCATCCAGTTCAAGTTCTGTGGAAGCCTCCCCAATTTTTATCTAGAAACACCATGAATAAAAAAGACACATTATTTCTGAATTAGCTCATGATGGGGAAGAATGCTAATTACACGCTTGGAATTAAACTTGTGATCAAATACTTTGCTGAGCATTTTTCTGATATTGTGCCTGCAGTACTTGGCCCAAGATTTTGGGATTTTGCACAACAATCAAAAGGACAAAATTGTCAAAAGGCCAAAAGCCAACTTGCAGGTAAGAAAACTTTGAAGGTAACTAGTCACATTAGCAATGACATAAGCGACCTCTCTAGAATGTGCAGCTCCTATGCCCTTTTCATTCCCAGCTACATCTTGTTTCATCTGCAGTCTTTTACAGGAGAAATTCATTTCTATGCACAGCAAGGCTCAGTTTTTCTGCTTGCTAATTCAGGCGTGTATCACTTTTCGTTTCCACCTCTTCAGTGAGAGCCACGGCAACAGGAACCGACTTATTTACTGGAAAAAAGTCTTTCTTCAGGGTTCAGCTCAGATCTCCTGATTCAGCTAGGTTTCAGGGAGAGACTTATTTAGCAGAGAACACAAGTCTATGCGAGCTTTTGGTAGCTTCCTACACTCTTTCACACACAAGTGTGCATGCCCTAGCATGCTTTTTAATGTTCTTGCTTGAACAGAGATGCTATACATAATCTGAATTATACATATAGAAGCTTGAGCTTAAAGCTTTTTAAATCCTGCCCCAAAAGTTTCACTGGAACCATGCTAGAAACTATTTTTAGTCTACTGCTTTTAGTATTTTACTTACAGTACAAGACTGTAGTTTACCTAGTCCCAGTTTTTTTTCTTTCTAAAGATACCTACTAAAAATCAATTTTGATGGAAGGCATTATTTTTAAATTTAAAAAATAAAAGTTGAACAGAATTAGAATATTTGCTAATTTGATTTACTTTCAAAGGTCCCGGTGAGTACAAAGGCTTAACTTCAAATTCTTCTGATAGCATGCTTAGGAAGTAACTTAGGTGTTTTGGGAACTTTATGAGTGTTTGCTTTATATGATGACACAGTATCACCTCTTACTATTTCAAAAGAGTCACTTTAATTCAGCTGAAATTGTTGCATTTTTTGACACTGACATATAAAAATAATAAACTGGTATTTGCCCTCTGTTTGTAAAGTCTAACATGAAGTACTTAAGACAGTCGTGGAAAAAAACTTGATAAAGTTGAATGTTAAAGGCCAACTACTATTTTATTCTTTAAATATTTATTTCTTGAGTACTTATTATTCAAATGAAAGCTCAGTACATCACCTCCTTTTCATCTGCAGCCAATCCTTCTGTCAGAGGAGCATAGAGGATCATGTAACCTGTGGCACCCGCTACTCCATTCCACTTAGCTCTCATGCTGTTGTGTGACATATCATACAACTGCAGATCTGATGCCATTGGCAAGGCAACTACAGTAGAAAAAAGAGACGGACACTTCAGTTGTCTCACTTGAATAACCAGGTATTTTACAAGCAGTTTATTTTACTGAAGGAAACCCAAAGGAAAATAGCTATCTCCAGGCGTGGAAGTGCTGTCTGTATGACACAACTATGAAGAGCAGGTTAATACATAAAAGACCGCAGAATTACAGAAATGAGGAAATCACGATCTAACCATGCCAGGTTATGCCAGGGCAAAGTTTGTCCCTACAAAGCATTGCAGCTCTTTGTCTTAATAGCTTTGAACTTTTCAAGTGGGAGGATTTCAGTTCTTTAAGCAGCAAATCGCTCTGTTCAATCTCACCCTCCCTTCTCCGTGATCTGTACAAAGATAACCACTTGCTATTGAAGAATGGGCAAGGTTGCTACAAGGAACAAGTCCCTAGAGGTAGCTTTTTTACAGCAATAATTCCCAAGCCAGTGTGTTGGAAAGACAGCCTTGATGTAGGACATCGTGGAGGAAACCCTGAATAAGTAAATTACACATAGCAAAATATTTTGACTACAAGCTGTTGTGTCTAGAGCCTGGGGTGTCCAAACTGAGTCCTGGGCCTGTGTCAGTGGGATTATGCAAATATGAGCATGATCACCCATCACAAGTCATGGTGGATGCTAATGTGACTGTATATGCAAATGTTCCATTCTTCATAGTGGTGGCTAATTTTAATCTGTCAGTATCTCACACAAAGGCAAGAACGTAAACTACAATTTTCCATAGTTTTCCATTGGGATGGTAAAACAAACAAACAAAAAAAACCTTTTAAACTGCATGTATTTTATCATCTGGAGTGATTAATACTTGCACATGTCAGACTGTCACTTCTAACACACTATCAGATCAGTACTCGATGCTGCATGACCTTGGGGTGTGAGCTGAGCAGATCTCGGAAAGTCATCAGGGCTGGGCTCAGTCAGAACTTGACTAGGTGACTTCAAAGGAATACCAGGTGCAATAGGAAATGATCCTGTTGGCTCAGTATGTGTCTCTCTTCTCTCTGCCTCAATAAATTAAACCATTCCTAGCACTGTGTCATGGGCTAAAACACAGCTGGAGATGACATTTTGGAAGACTAAGACAAAAATACAGGCTCAAATAATTTTATATGATCCTATTTTCTTTTATTTTCAGAAGATTAGCTTGACACAGAATCAAAGAACTGTTGCAGATGGAAGGCACCTCGAGATCACCTAGTATAGTTTCCCTGTTCAGTAAGGATCAGCTACAGCAAGTCGATGAGGTTCATGTCTAGTAGGGTTTTGGATAGCTCTACAGATGCTGACTCCAGTCTCTCAGGACAACTCACTCCAGTGTTTGACCATGACAGTAAAAAAGTGCTTTCTTTTGTTTAGATTTAATTTCATGTTTTTTAATTTATGCCCCTTGACTTTTGTCTTGTCAGTGGGCATTACTGAAAAGAGTCTGCCTTCCTCTTCTTCATTCCTTCCCATCAGGGATTTTAGCACGTTTATAAGATCCACCTGAGCCTTCTATTCTCCAAGCTGAACAGCCATAGCTGTCTCTCCTCCTATGAAATATGCTCCTATCACTAATAATCTTTGTGGTACTTCACTGGACTCCAGTAAATCTGTGTCTTTCATGTACTGGGGAGTCCAGCAGTGGATGTAGCATTTCACATGTGGCCTCACCAGTGCTGAGCTGAGGGGAAGGATCACCTGGCTGGCAATGCTCTGCCTACTGTAGCTCCAGAGGTGGCTGACCTTCTTTGCTGTGCGGGTGTGTTGCTGTTTCATGTTCAGCTTGTTGTTTACCAAGATCCTCAGGTCCTTCTCTGCAGAGCTGTTTTCCAGGCAGCTGGCCACTAGCATGTACTAGTGGCTGGGTTTATGCTTCCCCAGGGGCAGAACTTTGCACTTCCCTTTCTTGAACTTTCTGAGGTCGAAAATGATTCCCCTTTCATAAATCCATGCTGACTACTACCTTCCTGTCCTTCATGCATTTGAACAGGGTTTCAAGGATTAGTTACTCCATCATCTTCCCAGGGATTGAGATGAGGATGACCAGCCTGTAGTTCCATGGATCCCCTTCACAAAGAAATGACATTTGCTTTCTTCCAGTCTTCAGGAATCTCTCCCAGTCACCATGACCTTTCAAAGATAATCAAGAGAGTCCTCACAATAATATAAACCAGCTCCCTTAGCACTTACGGGTACAACCCATCAGGTCTTGTGTCCAGTTTGCTTAAGTGCTACCTAATACCAGTCCTCCTCCAGTGAGGGTAAATATTCTTTGTTCCAGACCTTCTCACTGATCTCGAGAGCCTGGGACTCATGAAGGCCATTTTTACTGATAAAGACTGCATCAAAGAAGACATCGAGTACCTCTGCTTTACCATGTCATTTGTCACCAGGTTCCCTGCCCCCTTCAGGAGTGGGCCCATGTTTTCCTCGGTGTTCCTTTTGCTGTTCATGCACCTGCAGAGTCCTTTGCTTTTGCTCTTCACATCCTTTGCCAGATTAAGCTCCAGATTGGCCTTCTCTTTCCTACACCTATCCTGCAAGATCAGACTTTATACTTTCAGCAACTTTATACTTCTCCTGGGTCACCTGCCCCTGCTTCCACCGCATATACTGTTCCTTTTTATGTCAGAGTTCAGTTAGGAGCTACTTGCTTACCAATGAGGGTATCCTACCACCTTTGCTTGATTTTCTACTTGTCAGGATGGACTGTTCTTGAGCTTGGAGGAGGTGAACCTTGAGTATCAAGCAGCTTTTCTAGACTTCTCTTCTCACCAGGGCCATATATATTTGGATTCTTCCCAGCAGATCTCTGAAGAAGTTGAACACTGCACTCCTGAAATCCAGAGCAGTGGCCCTGCTTTTCGCTCTCCTCACTCCTCTCAGAATCCTGAACTCCACCATTTCACAGTCACTGCAGCCAAGGCTGCCTGTGACTAATATCTCTGATCAGTTCTTCCTAGTTTGCAACTATCAGCTTCAGCAGAACACCTTCTGTTGGCTCCTCAATCATCTGTGTCAGAAGGTCAATGCACTCTACAAATCTTTTAGATTCTTGAGCCCTGCTGTTTTTCTGCCAACAGATGTCAGCTATTGATATATTTCATATTGACTTTCTGGCTCCTAATTTTAACATCAGAGTTATTCTTTGTTTCCCTTCCTAATATGTGTAATGTTCACTATAAAAAAAAAAGGTATTTTGTATACAAATATATAATTTCTATTCCTATGATCTATAACAGCACTTAGTTTGAGGTACTAACATGGTGTTCCTTACAGAACCCCGAACTGCAAATGCATTCATTCTAAAAATATCCCAAGTCATCATCTGAATCATTGAAAAAGCAACTTACAGAAGTTACTTTGAAATACTTGGCACTGGTGGGAATCACATGCAGGTAATTTCTGGTCCCACCTAATACTCCACTTATTAGATCATCTTCAGCCACAAACCTTATTTATAAAGCTTGGCTCCACAGCCAAAATTTAGGAGTGTTCTAATTTAGCATTCAATAGAACTGACTTCAAAGTTCAGCTCAGAGATAAATAAAACTTCTCTCGACATTAAAGATCTGCAGAGCATTTGGACTTAGGAATTTGGCCCAGAATTAATTCAAACAAATTAATTTAAGACAAATGCATTAAAAGAAGCTAATGTTTAAACACTGTGATTAAATGCAGAAAATAAAATCCCTAACAAACATGATTAGGATACTCACGTGTAGTTTCAGTTCCACGAAGGCCCTCGCTAGCAACATTTGAGTATATAGCAAATACAGCTATCTGGTATTCAGTTAAAGACATCAGGTTTTTCAGAACTGTTGTTGATATGCTTCCATCTACCACAACCTGTTAAGAAGAAAGTTCAACTAAATATGCATATGGCAAACTAACAATATTGTTAACCAATCAATAAATCTCTCTTTCAAGTGGTTTTTAAACTAGCATCTAAAAATCAGTGTGCTAGATTTCAATTCTAGCACATTTGGATTTGCTTCTGCTACCTTTATGTACAGTAAGGCATCTGAAAAAAAAAGAAAGCCAGTATGTACATAATTCAAATGTTTAGCTGATATATAAGTAGCTATTCAGAATAAAGGAACTGTTTAGATAAAGTGCTTGCAATGCAGTTAACTCTGTGTATTGGCCAGTTTTTAATATTATCACTACACCCTCATAAATATTCCTTTAGGACTATATATGTAAACACTGTACTACAAATCGACATTAAAGCATATCCATGCTAAATGCAACGTTTCTAGTGCAAAAAGAAATAAAATATATTCTTAGTAAAATCCCTTTGCTCTTTTGTATTTCCCCACACTTTTGTGAGTTGCCAGCCAAAGCCAAAAGCTTGTTCTACTGCATTTTTTGCACATCTCCAAAATGCCTCTAAGTCCTATGCAAATAAATACCTTGACATTTTCAGCGATCACTTGTAGACATCCCAAATTATACATCCATATTTTCTTCCTTTTATGAATCCTCTCTTCTTAGAACTGAAAATCTGTCTTACCATCAGTTCCTACCTCTTCTGTTCTTGTAAACAGAATGGCACAGGGGAAGTTGATAGATTTGTTTCAAGTAACCATATGTGTAAGCAAAAATGCAGGCACTTACCTGAAGGTACAACTCACGCCATTCCCCAAAAGTACTCCCATGTTTATAGCACATTTACTTTAAATTACATGACAGAAAAACAGCCTGGCCACTACAACTCCATCTTATGTGACCATATCTCTTTTTTACAGTGTGCTTTAAGTCCACACAGGCTATTTTGAGGTAGATTTAAGTAAGACCAGGGATTTTCTGTCTGGTTAGTTCTTCCTGTTATATTATAACCTTCTGGGAAGCTTGTACTCATATTACCTCTTCTGGTTGCCCTCCTCGAGTGGGATAGTACACAACTCTGTATTTTTCCACTTTGCCTGGTGCGTGGGTCCAGCTTACACGGAATCCTCTAGCTGTTACCTCAGATGTGACCAAATCCGTAGGAGCCCCAAGCGAAGCAACAATTGTTCCTAGGTTAAAAACAACATAATTTTATTTTTTTATTCCTCTCTGCAAAATAATTTTTGTTTTGTTGTACTTACTGAAGCTCCAAATATCTCTCCTCATCAGAAAATCTACTGCCCATTCATATTATTAATTCTCAATGGAAACAAAGAACTAACAATATGCATGAACACTGCACATAGAGTTTTCACTGGGATTAAGCCTCCCTGGTCGTGCATAAACCTTATATCAAAAAGACAAAAATACAAAACTAAACCTTCCTGTCCTTCCTCCTATCATTCTTTCAGGCCCTTTCTCTTCCCTTTTTATTTTTTCAGGATGCCTTCTTCCCAGTCATGAAAAACATGCAAGTACATACACAGCATTAATCTCTTGTGTTCCTTTGCACCTTTGCAGGTCGGAAACTGATATGCTGCCTGTCAGCAGATTGAAGAGATGCACTGAATAGCCATCTTCTCTGGCAATTATTCCTTTCCACAAAGATGCCTCATCTCTGTATGTTTTTCCAACCTTTCCCTCTCAATTTCCCAGTTTACTGCTTATTCACCCCGCAAGACACCGTTGATATTTTGTATTTCTTCCAGTTTCCAGGTGAATTAAAGAGTGAAAAATGGAGTGAAACCTTACTAATACACATTTTTCACAGCACAGGTAGGAATATGTGTGAAAGACAACTTTCCTTATATATTATAAGCATATTGAAAAATCACTCAGCATTCTGTGATATTACAGAATCACAAGCAAAGCAATATAAACAAACTTCAGTGAAGCCATTCAGAAAGAATTTTCTCAGGTATGACTCTTTCTCTGACAAACAGCAGTTTTTTATCACAGATATTTCTTTTGTTCAGAACAGCAAAAAATTATTGTAGTCAGAGCAGGCTTTATTATATATAAGAAGAGTGTTCTCCACCAGCACCTTTTCTTATGCTCTGAAATATATTTTAGAAACGTATTAAAGAATAAAGAGGAAAAATAAATATATCATCAGGAAGGGACAAAGCAATCTTAAAAGCTGAAAATTTTGAAAACTTATGAGACAATAAAAACAGTGAGTTAGGAGATGGAAAGCACAGCACAGACATAACAATTCCATGTGCAGCTGTTAAAGTAATTCATCCCCAAGCCTGTGTATTATGATTTTTTTCCCCTTACCCACTACTTGGAAATAGATATAGCAGAATGAACCTGTGTATATATATATGTATGTATATATATATTTGTACTACAAAAAATCATAATATTTACCACTATCAAAGACAAAGAGCAAAAGATCAAAGCTATCAAAGCAAGAACAAAGCATAACTTCCCTAACAATGTACCTTCTTGTGAGCAAAAGAATATGCAGCTTGACTTAAATGTTAGAAGCCAGCTTGGAACTGCAGGTATTCAGAATAGGATTTCTAGCTATAAATTCATACTACATTAGATTTCGTTTCTTATTCACCTTTGATTTCCTTTTCCTGTTCCTCTACTCGTGAACACACTGTTCTGGTAAGACCTTCAACAATAGTATGCATGAAGTTGAAGTCAGCAACGTTGTAGACATGTGTGCTGTCAGGTTCAGAGGCAATCTCTTTGAGTTCATTTATGTCTGCATTCTTCACACCTTTCATTGGAAAGAAAAATAAAATATTTGCAACAATAACAACAAAAAACTTGCATGCACAGGCACTCCTAAAAAGTGATTTTTTTCCATTTGCTTTAATGACCAACTACAGATACTGCTCTGTTGTTAAGATGTTACTTCAAAAAGTTAATTTCTGCCAGTGTACACTCTGGTTTTTTTGAGCTGTCTCTTGATAATGTAGCATGCATGGATCATGCTAAATTCACGTTATACTTTAATGTATTGGTAAACATATTAAAGAAGATTTAAAATAATGATTATACTTACAGCATACAGATGCAAAAGAACACTTAATTAATGCACAGGGTAACAGATACAAATACACCAGAGTTTAATGGGACACTGTATGTGGATATGGCAGAATACCCACCAATAGCAAACAGCTCAATGCCAGCATCTCGTAGGTTTTTAGCAGGAGGGATAACATCATCCTGGGATTTTCCATCGGTGATCAATATGCCAATTTTAGATACCCCAGGCCTCGCACCTGCTTCAGGCTTAAAGCTATTTTCCAAAATGTAAGTTAATGCAAGACCTAAAAATGGAAACATTTTAAAAGGGAAAAACATCCATTATTTTTTTGGATATCACAATGTTTATATTTCCACTCAATTTAAAAACCCTGAGAAACCTTTTAATAAAGAATGATTATGGAAAAAGAGCTTATTTAATAAAGAATACATTCCAACAAGCAAACTAAACGGCAGTGGTGACATTTCATTTTTAGAGCCTTTTGATGAATCAATGTATTTTAAACTGGCAATGGAAGCCTAAATTGACCTTCCAATGAATTTGTCGTTTTTATTTTTTGCATTCCTACAATCATACTAGAATCTCTCTGTCCTTTGTCCCATTGCAATCCCTTCTACCAGAATAAAGGCTGTTGAAGAAGAGAAGGATAATCTTTCAGAACCTTTCTCCCCTTTTCTTCCCTACCAAATAAAAAAGGCAAAAATTTACTTAAAGGCATGCTTGGGTATTTGAATATGTCACTCTCCTGGCAAGACAGCAAATATTACTAATAGCTACTTTGATGATAGTGGAGTTACACTGAGGCTGTATTTTTCCCAGGGTGATGGGCATCCTCCATTTATCTATCACTGAGTATCTTCTTGGGTTTTAGTGCTCTAACTACCAAAAGGTCAATGGAAATCTAAAAGCCCCAGGTGATCATTTGAACAGTTACTATTGCCAGTTGTCAGATATTAGAACAGCATTCTTTCCTTCCCCAGAATAAAGCTTTGTGCAAGAACATTATGAATGGATTTTGCATGTTTTCCTAGCAGGTTAAAGATTTTACTTCAAGCACACAGAGTCCACGTACACTTTGCTTTATGAGACCCTGTCCTGACTAGAAAGATTCCCAGTGAAGCCAACGGGACAAACACTTCAGAAAGACTTCACAGACATCAGACAAAGCCATTAGCAAGCTGCAAAATAAACATGCCTTTTACCCTTCACAATAAGATATAAAACTTCTTAGCTTGTGCAGCAGGATGTGTTTTTTAACAGAAGACTAAAATTTAAAGATATACTGTGCTATACTGTACCTGTTAACGTATTCCCTCCTTTATATGGTAGATTGCGGACTGCATCCAACACCGCATCTTTTGTGCCGTAGGCATTCAAATGCCATTCAATGCGAGGATCACCACTGTACTGTGCAAGACCTAATGTACCAGAAAATAAAGTACTGCATTAGACAACAAAGCATTTTTTTCTGAGTATCTCTGCTTTACATACTTGGTTACTAACAGCTTGCTTCTGTAACAGGAAAACTGTACTGCTTGATGCCAAAAAAACTGTATAATTTTGTTCTTAGTGGCAGCTCCTCCATTTATTTTCAAAGCCTTCCTTTCAAGTGCTAAAGTAAGTAAATGAGAAAGATCACGCAACTTTTTCAGAGGTTAGTAAGATTCCAAAAAAAATTGCTTTTTTGAAAAAGAACATTTTTATTTAATATGCTTTAGAACAGACTAAAGTGTAAGTAGCAGAACAGAAATGTAACATTTGAGCCAGTTAAAACCACCAGAAGTCATCCACTGGCACGTTCTTCCTTTCAAAATTAAACTGTAAGGATTTGATCTAATGTTGATTGAAGTCATTATGGCTTTTTCCACTTTTTTTTTTTTCCACTGACATCGCATTAGAGTTTGCTTAAGCAGTAAACTGTGAAGAATACCTTCATTAATGTTAGAAACATTCTAGCAGTATTACTCCTATTGATACAAGTGGGAGTTCTAGTTGTTTGCTATTAGTGAGAAAAATTAGGATGAATCTTGCACAAACAAGCAGCATTAAGCTGTTAACGATCTTGAAACCATAACATTTTTACATTGCTGCAGAAGTACTAAGAAAAAACACGATACCTTACCTACTCTTGTTTTCTCAGATCCCACATTGAAAGCAGAAACCAGATTTTCCAGGAATAGTCGAACAAGTCTGAAATTGAATCGGCCGATACTCCAGGAACCATCTACTAGAATCACAATATCTGCAATAGCTGGAGTTTTACAGGTAAACAGGCTTCCTGTAAACCATTAAAATGAAAACAATCTTTAATTTAACAATAAAATTGCAACTCAATACATTTATACCTTCTTCCTCCCAGTAAGCTTAATACCTAAAGCTTTCTTCCAAGGGCAAGGAGAAAAATAATATAAAAAAAAAATCCCTAAATATATTTGTCCTAAATCTAGTAATAGAACACTCTGGCTATTATCTACTCTCATTATTTTGCTAAGCTATTCAAAATTACTTTTGGGAGACCCACAAAAAAAAATAAATCTAAAAATATGATACTTCAGAAAGAATAAGTTAACCGTCATATAGTGCAACCAAACCAGTAGTTCATTTTCATTATCAAGATGAATATTATAATTCTATACATGGTATAGAATTCATGACACTTAACTTTAGGTGTAGACAACACAAAGAGTAAAACTGAAAGTCAATTAAATATGCTGTATCAAACCTAAGTAGGATGCATTCAATACAGCAAAGATAAAATATAGAGATTCAAATTCACAATCTCTATCTTAACTAGCACCATATAAAGATTGAGTCAAGTGCCTCTCTTCCAAATGTATGAAAAAGAAGTAAACAAAAATAAAAGAACAATAAGAAATTAACAGAAAAGACCTGATGAAAATCAGCAGAGATGCTTTAGGGTCTAGCTTACCAATGAGGAAATCAGAGGAAACGGGAGTAGAGTTCAGACACAAATTGCAAGATAAGCCAACAAGAAGGCTTTTAGGGAAACAAATTCTTAACAAAATGATAAGGCTAAGAAAACGTACCATGTTCAGTTAGGAAAAACAAGTGGAAGGCAAGGAAGAGGAGAATAGACCATGGAAGAATGTGAGGAAAGGTTTCCATAACCTCAAATAGTATAGCCACAACCCACAGAAGTGGCTGCGTGACTGTAACAGTAAGGTTGCTGTAATAGTGGATTTGTAGCATATGGAGGACATGAATGTTATGCAGGTACACCAAACAAGAGCCTGTGTTTGAACTATAAAAATAGCAAACCACCTGCAAGACTGACTACAGAATAAGGATGGAAGCAGGAAAGTCAAAGCAAAGCATGTTAGTGGAAAAGGTATCATGCATGACAAACCATTTAGGCAGGAAAAACATGTCCCTGAACACAGAAAAAGAAACCTAGGCTGATTGGTGAGGTAAGCTGCATCCCAACTTCCATCATCAGTCTCCTCAGGGTCCACTACATAAATTAGCTGACTAAGGCTACTAACATTGAGGATGGTACTGACAGCAATGACCAACAGAGTAAAGAATTCTTAGAAACAAACTGATCTTGAGCACAGATGCTCAGCAATAAATTCGTTGAGAATTACCAATAAGTTATTTGCTCCTTGTGAGGAAATAAACCACATGGTTAGCAACTCAAAACTTTAACATCATATTATAGTGACAACCTTATAATTAAAAATGAAACGATAATCTCACAGGCAAAAACAATCTGATGTGCAGAAGGACTTAAAAATTAGTAGATTCTTACTGTAGTGTAAATCCACTGACCAGGAAACCCAATCCATAAATTTACAGTTAATATCTTACACATGTACTAAAAATGTCTTGAAAAGAGACAGGAACATTTCCTACGTGCAGTTAGCAGTGTAGAATAAGTTCTAAACACATGACAAAAATTCCACTTACAAAGATGCCAAAACAAATATTTTATTTTACTTTTTACAGTACAAGACAACGCTATTTGAATTGGCAACACATTTTAAAATGTAAACACTGGGGAACATTTAGTAAGCATCACAAAAATCTTAAATTGGAAGATATATCCAAAGGAGGTCCAAATCTTTCTATCATGGAACTTAATAGGAAAAATTCCATTGATTTCAGCGGGAATGAGATCTGCCTTTTTGTGATTTAATAGGAACTTACTGGTCATGGCAAAATCCATGTTTTAATTATCTTTGCCAAATAAACTTCCTGTTAATCAGCCCGCATTACTTGCAGCATTTGTCTTCATTAAGCATAAAGTTCAATCATGCCATTCTCGCGCTGGCCACGACTAGCTTCTTAAGCTTCAAAATAGCTATTGGCAAAGTTAAGCGCTATTCAACACCAGCAAGGATGACAGAACTGGACCCCTGATTCACATCCAAGCAGCTGCACTGTAGCACAGATGTACCTTTTCAGTATGATCCCGGTAGTTTAATCATATAGCCCAATGAGGAAAACAGGATTTGCGTGGCTGTATTTCCCTTCAAAACTAATAAAATCTTAGGCTTACTACGAAACCCAGCTAGTACCCTAGGTCATACTCTTTTCATATCAACAGATTTTGCCTATAAGACTTCTTTAATTCTGTAGGTGTATCTTTGTGAATAAAAGTTTTTATTGGTTTTAGTAAACCCATTCAGTGCAGCAAAGGCCGAAGAATAAAGAAAACAGTAACCACATTCCTTTCAATACTTTATTTCCACATCATCAGATCAGTGCAAATAGCATCATTCAATTATTTTGGTTAAAATAGTGTGTGTGGTTTAATCCAAGATTGTACTGCAATGCCACAGAATGTGAAAATACGATTCTTTCTTCGTAGATAGGAGATACTTGTTGAATCTTTTCTGCATAAAACATTTAGGTTTTGTTACTTCTGTACACCCACTATTTGCTTATGTTTTCTCCTTGTTGTACTTAATAGAATTGAAGAAAGATCCCTAAAATGGAATAAACAACAGTGAGATATTGAATAGAATAACATGCTGTATAGAAATCTTTAAAACCTGCTAGGAATACAAACACCATATATCATCCTAGTCTATAAAGTTATTCTAAAAGACACAGTGTGTAGCAGCTAATTTACGCACCCCACTGAGAATACCCGGTTTCCATTAACAGCTCCAGCAAAAGTCTTTTTCAATAATCTCTTCAGACAACCATACAGAGCCATGGATTCCTATGGTGCTTGAGGATAATTATGAACTTTTCAAATATCTAAACAAAACTTTAATGGTTAGTTTCCTCAAAGACATTTCTTGAATGAGGATGACAGCATATAATTTCATACGAAAAAGCTTCTAGAACTCAGAGTTTTAGCCCACTACAAACTTCAACACTGTGATCAGGTTGTGCACATTTTCCTTTCACTCAGTTATCAAGAAAATAGTGGTGAGAGAGAAGGCACCGCTTTCCTCTGATGCACAGAATACTCACCAGCTCCAAGAGCAGGACAGTAGGGAGGTAACCTGTTGCCTGATTTTGTATAATGTTTCCTAATCTTACACAGACAGCATCATTCTACTTCTAATTCAAGTGCTGCATTCCACAACAAACAGTAACAGAGGCTGTGATTTTGGATTAGAGAAAATGACAGAAACGCAAACATGCTGAAGTCAGAAGGCAAGCTCCATATTTTACAACAGCAACTGTCTTCACTGCATCTGCCTGCCATGGGTGGAGGAGTTTCTTGGGGAGAAAATAATAAATTCATGATCCTTCCATAACAAATTTACAATCTTCCTAGTGTCACTTGGCAAAAAGAATTTGCCATTCTGTCAGGCAGTTCACTGAGGAGGAAGGAGCTCAGTCTGCTCATTTCCTCATAAATGAAGGGAAGACATTTAATGTACTTAGAATTTCTCCTCTGAAGACACCAACTATGAGGCTACCAGCAACGTATTAGGAGAAGGTATTCACACAAAACCTCCTTCAGTAACACCAACAGTCATATCTTCATCAGAAAACATGAATTTTGCTGCCTTTGTTTCAAGGAAATCTTTCAAAGAATAATCAGCAGTGAAGGAATTTTGCATCTACCAAATGAAGTTTCCTGCCTTTGATCTCTCAAGGCTCCAGACGCTGAAGATGATTCACTTGCCTGCAATTCCAACATGCAAGTGCTATTGAACTACCAAGACCCATGTCAGAATTTGGCTGCCAGCGAGGCCAATGATGGCAATGCTGAGAAAATGATCCAGCTTGATCCTTCTGAGATAGAGGCAGAGTTACTGGAGCATGCAAAATGGGACCCCTGAGACATCCCGTTGAAGGAAATGGAGAACAGAGTCAGGACTGGGAGGGGCTCTGGCAGCAGTGAGGATGCACAGAACAAAGCAGGGTCTGCAAGCTTCTGAAAACACTGACACTGCCTCTCTGAGGCTGCATTTTCATCCTACTATTCTTCTCTTCTTCACACATGCACTCAGTGAGACGGCAATGTCAAAAAAAGAAGTCTGACTAAAAAAAAATGCAAGCCTTACTAAGAAACAGATAGAAAAAGTATGATTTTTGGACTAGAGTAGTGGCTCTTTGACTCTTGGAATTAATAGCACTAATCCTCAAAAGTTCTTTGAAAGGCAAAGGAAGAAGCAGAAAATGCAGGCACTGCTACATGGGAGGACTCCATGCCTTAGAAGAACCTGTTCAGTTTGCATCCAGCTATGATACGTTTTGCAGAAATACATTTGATATTTTTCCTCCCTTTAGTACAAAACTCCGTTCGCATTTTCAAGAGCCAAAACACACACTTCTTCAGCTAGGACAAGTGAAGACTATAATTCTTACTGAGTCTGCAATATGTCGTTTCCTTTCTTGCTCCCTGTCACAGTGGAAAAGGCAAATAATGTAAGGGAAGATGGTTCAAGTGGAGGTCAGTAATAATACAGTATGAATGGGAGACTCCTTCACGGAGTAACAAAGCACAAAAGGCAGGACACTTGAGAGAAGTGAATGCAAAATAGCTCAGTAGTGACCGACAGCACCACAGCTGAGCAGTAGCACCACTGAGGACAAGGACAATATAATTCTACAGCAGAAAAATTGTTACTTCTGTTTTTAAGAGGGTTAAAAAATAGAGGGACGTGGAGCAGTGTTCAGCTCCAAATGCAGCAACTCACTAGTTCACGCTTCTGACACTGATATTATTGCACTGTGCTGGTGATATCATCATTGCACTTAGACCTCAGTTTAACACATCCCATATGTCAGGCTAAGGACCAGACAAATGCATACAACATAAATGCTTCTCTTTGAACTAGATCCAAACATAGCTTGAATCTGAAGAGCTCAAGTGCTGGAACATCGTTAGGTTGAAAGAGCAGCCCAATGAGGTCAGAAGCTCATCCCTGCTCCCTTAAAAAAAAAAAAAAAAATCAACACACAAAATAAAATAAAGCAGCCAGCCCTTTCCCATGCACCTTGCTCTGTTCCAGAAAACGACTCTTGCCCAATTGGCAGGCCTACAAATTTCTTATTTTGGAGAGTTTGAATATTAAGGCCTGTTGTGTCTAATCATGTTTGGAAGATTTCATTTTCATTTGACTGTTAATGCTGTAGTTCAATACCTGCTTAACAGCAATTTGCTTCTTTCAAGAAGTATACAGCCATAAATACATGTTATTATTTAAAGTATACCTTTTGAAAATAAAGTGACAAAACTAATTAGCAGTAGCTGGTAAAAAAATAAATTAATTAGTCTACATTCAATAGCAAAAAATCCCAACTGGGAGAAAAGGAAGCATAAAGCCCTTTTCTATACACCTTTCCATGCCCACTGCATGACAGCTGGACTTCTGCAGCAGCAAGCCCTAGCTTACAGAAATTTCCAGAGCTTTCTTCCTACACAGCATTGTAGAACTTTCTTTCTATACCCCAACTTTTTAATTTACTTGAGAGACAGAATAAATGTAAAAGATAACTGTGAAACAAAGTGCTAATGTTTTCTGGTAGACTGCTGCTGACTGATAGCACTGACGTACCTGATGTCTGCAGCAGCTTCCCAAATAGCAGCACCAAACTCTATTTGTGTATCTTGATAGAAAAAGATGTTAAGAAATCGCACTGAATTTTACCTGAGAGTTCAATACATTTATATTTCTCTTCCAACAGGCAACATGACAACACAGAACAAAACATAGTGCTGAAATCTTTCCTGAAACTGAAGGTAAACGTGGCAAGACATTATGACCATTAAGCCATAATGATTTACAACGGAGATGTTCCACAGGCCCTCCTATGAAGCACGTGAAGCTAAAGACACTCGTCTGCAGATTACAGTGATAATTCTCCACTTCTCCTTGCTCTCAGTCCTGCATCTGTGTGCATTAATGTTTTAAATGAAACAGCTGTCTCGAAGTCTAAACGACTTTTCAAGACAGAGAACTATACATTTTTATTATTGTGGTCATATTTATCCACCACTCCTGTGTCACAAATGCTCCATCATTTAAGAGAGTTATTTTTCCCTTTGGTTTAGTAAAGTATGAAATCCTTGAGACCATTTTCTCTGGCTGTCTAGAAGGCAGTTAATGAGGGGACTGCGGACAAAACTGGCACTCAGAAATCCTGAAGGTTAACTAAGCTGTAAGTACAAATCCCTCTAAACCATGAAAAAGAGCTGGTCTGCATCTGAGCTTGTAGCTGAGATACAGCTTTATCATATCAGGTAAAATGACAGAAACGAGCCTGCTTGAGAGAACAAACCGCAGCTCTACTAAGGTCATTAATCCAGAACTCACATTACAGCCCAGCTCTATAGAGCCAGGTGCACAGTATGTTGTGGCCAGCTTGTTCCAGGAAAAAAAAAAAAAAAAAAAAAAAAAAGGTTGGTGAAGTAGAGTTACAGTACAGAAGACTTTCAAATTCACATCACTGTATTACCCTCAAGCACCTCAAGCATTTCTTGAAACGGTATTAACGTAACCAATGGCTATGCTTGTATAAATAAATATATGGGATCTTGAGAAGATTTTGGATATGCCAACCTACAAAACCTACAAAAGCTTTGGATGAAATTCCTGCCCTGTCAAACTTAACAATTCATCCTTTGACTGTTTCACAGAGGTGTCCGAGTGAACACCCTATGCACAGAAACCACAGGCACCCAGAACCACAGCGCAGGGAGGTGGGAAGGGACCTCCTGTGATCAACTAGACCAAACACCAGGGCAACTACAACTCACGGCCATGCCCAGTCAGGTTTAAGTGTCTCCAAAGATGGAGACCCCACAGTCGCTCTGAGCAACCAGTGTTTGACCACCATCACAGTATAGAAGTACTTTCTTAGATTTAAATTTAGAGATATTTCAGTTTCTGTCCACTGTTTCTTGTCCTTTGATTGGACACTACTGAGAAGAGTTTGGCTCTGCCCTCTTTAGTCCTTCCAGTGTGTATTTTTACACAAGGTAAAGATCCCCCTGAGCCTTCTCCTCTCCAGCCTGAACAGTCCCAGCTCTCTCAGTCTCTTCTCAAAAAAAAACATGCTCCAAGCACTTTTTTATTTAACTTTTTAAATTAAAAAGTTATCTTTGGTGCCCTTTGCAGGATTCCCACCCATAAATCCATGCCTTTCTTGTCCATCCCAGCACTGGACTGAGCACTCCCCGTGTGCCTCGCCAGGGCTGAGGACAGGGGAAGGATCGATCACCTCCCGCCACCAGCTGGCAGTGCCGTGCCTAATGCAGCCCAGGCCTCTGTTGGCCATCTTTGCTGCAAGGGCACGCTGCTGGCTTGGTGTCCACTCAGCCTCTTCTGCAAAGCTGTTTTCCAGAGAGTCAGCCACCAGCATGGACTGGTGCCTGGGTTCATTCCTGCCCGGGGCAGGACTTTACAGTGCCCTTTACTGAGCTGCGTGAGGCTCCTGCTGGCTTATTTCTACGGCCTGCTGAGGGCACTGAGGATGGAGCACAGCCATGCTGGTGGATCAAGTACTTCTCCAAGTTTTCATCGTCTACAAACTTGTGGAGGTACCCTGGGGTACATCAGTAGTGACTGGCCTCCACCTGGCCATCATGCAGTCGGAGATCACAACTCGCAGGCCTTGGCAGTTCAGCCAGTTTTCCATCCACCCCATTATCCACACACCTCCCTCACACTTCATCAGTCTGTCTGAGAAGATGTTATGGAAGACAGAGCTTGCTAAAGTCAAAGTAAACAACATCCACTCCTCCCGTTCATTCACCAAATTAGTCACCTCACTGAAGAAGGCTATCAGCTTGGTAAGGCATGATTTCACCTTCATAAATCCACGCTGACTACTCTTAATCACCTTCTTGTCCTTTATGCATTGGAAATTGTGGCCAGGAGAATTTGCATCATCACTTTTCCAGGGATCAGGGTGATGTTGACTGGCCAGTAGCTCCCTTGCCCTTCTGGAAGATAGGAGTGACATTTACTCTCTTCCAGGTGTCAGAAACCTTCCCCCAGTTGTCACAACCTTTCAGAGATAATTGAGAGTGGCCTTGCAATGAGACCGGCCAGCTCCTTCACTCCTGGGCGCATCTCATCATACCCCATGAACTTCTGTCTGTCAGGGTTGTTTAAGTGTTCCCGAACTTGATCCTCCTCCACCAAAGATAAGTCTTTCTCACTCCAGACTCTAACAATTACATTGCATATGGTATTTTTTGAAAACGTTGTCCAGAAACAACCTAAACGATTGAAATCTGTAAGAGTGAATTTAAAATTTGCGCTGAAGAAGAGACAATTATTTTAATTCATCCAGTCAAATCAGTGCTTGATACCCAAAGTATGCAACTGCTATGGGAGCTACCAAAAACAGAGTGTCTGAACTATCACAAGGTACAGACTATGCTTAGACATCTGGGTTTATTTTCAGTTTGGCCATTAGCTTGTTAGTAATTTAGCCATAATCAAAATGAAACTGCTTACCCTAACTTAAAACCACATACGTCAGCACGCACACACACCTGGTGCCTAAAAAGCAGACTGAGGGCAACCATATAAAATGCACATTATTTATTAAAATAGTTATGTGGAGCTCAATAGAGGATGTTTTCCAATTTTTCCGAACAATAATTGTTCAATATTCAATAAATAATTGTTCAGTCGTTCTTGCTCATTGTTTTTTTCCCAATAAATAATAATCATTGCATCACAGAGATATAATTACAATCTATTAGGTCAGCTTTAGGGTTTCCCTCCCCCCATCTGTTTTACATTTACAGATTAATAAAACAGTAACAGTTGCAAGGCTGGCAAAGGACCTGTGATTTAACTGAGACAAAACATGAGCTTCTGAGTGTCATTTTCATTTTTTTAAGATATAGCCAAGCGTAACTGCCCCACCAAAGTCATAAAAATATCTCAACCAACCTCTAACAGATACATCATTATTGCTTCCAACTGATGGGTTATTACTACTTCTTAAGAGAACAAAGAAACACTAAACATTATGAAACTCTCAAGGCAGAAACATCTGCCACAGTTTGACACCACCTGCCTGCCCCCAAGGTATCGAGCTAAATTTCCATGCCGAGTGCGAAAGGTGTTGGGGGTAGGGAGAGAAGAGATGAGACACGGGTGATATTTCACAGGCCACAGCCAGTCTTTCTGAAGGAGTTACCATCCCTGTGCTCACAACTCCCAGCTCTCCTCCCTTCGTCAATCTTTTTAGATCAGTGCAAAAGACAAGCACGTTTAACGCACGTTTTGGGTGCTACATAAACAAACAAAAACCCTCCTGAGGCTAACACTTATTCCTAACACAGCTGTTTGCGCCACTGTCTAGACCTCCTTCTGCTAACTTCTTGCATTCAAGGAAACTGAATACGCTCAAGCACTGGTCCCTCGAGGACTCCGGGAGAGCAAGGTATGGGAATACCTCGGCTCCATTCACTGGGGAATAATGAGCCAAACACACACACAAAGCCCAGCAGCTGGAAGAGGAAAAAGGACTCCCTCCTTTTAGCAGACAGACGAGTACAATCGGCACAGATAACCAGACAGGCAAGACAGGTGAGAACATCTTTGAGGGGGAAAACAAGGACCGCTCTGCCACGTGAATAAATTCTGTTTCAGCTCCTAACCAGCACCTTTTAAACCAAGGGGCATGTCTCTGCTGTAACACCAAGGCTCACTAAGCACAGGGCACCAGGTAAAGGGTGCTGACAAGCAGACAGGCCAGAATCAGAGTCCTGCATCAACAGGTCGAGAAGGAACACGGAGACCCTCCGATTACGCAGTGAGGGTGGCAATGACCCTGAACTCCTCTCTCCTTACTACAAGCTCCTGCTTCATGTTGATCACCAGTGTTAGTATCAGATGAATGAGACAGGCTGCGAAACAAGACTCCCCTCTCCAAGTGGTAAGGAACAGCCTTGAAAGGGAACTTGTACAGCAAACAGCTCAAAAGAAAAAGACTTGGCACCTCCTGGTTGTATTCAAGACAAGGCCATTTCAAGGATCACAGTCCCTGAAAACAGACACCGAAATGTTATCCTTAATCTCCTGTGTTGTTGTCCAGAGCACGGAGCAATGCAGCTTGTTCGTCAGGGTACTCAATGCAACTGGAACGTAAACCCACGATACGTGAATCTATTGGTGAATGCATCAGTCCCTTAGGATTGTAGCTTTCTTACAAGTCTTCATCTTGCACGTCAGTGTTTATTAAAGTAGCAGAGGGTGCTGATGCAGTCTGCTACTGCCTCTCCAAACCTTTATTTTTATTTTTTTTGGCTCTCCCTTCCAAGATTGCCACACGACTTTAAAAAAAAAACTGTCCAGAGTTTCAACATGTTACTATGTAGCTTCAGTTTCAAAGACCAGGTAGTGTCTTTCGTCAAAGACAATAATCACTCATGATATAAAGAGATATTTACCTAGTATATATAGAGTCATGAGCAAGCCTACAGACTTCAAATCATGGCATTATGAGAATTCATGCTGCCACATGATGAACTGTTAAGGAGTGTCTCAGCTTAGTAGTAACAAAAGTATTTCAGTAATGAAACATGTCAACACAGCCCCGAACCTGGCTGAAGGTAACAGTCTCTTGCTGCCAGCAGAATCCAGCCGTGCCAGCACACTCTGTGGATTGGAGGGATGCTCAACAGCTAATGACCTGAAGAGATGAAAAGCAGTCTGAGAAGAGAAGGAAAGCCAAAGCTTCAATTATCAGTCACTCAAGTATGGGAATAGCATTCTCCCGCTTCAGGTAAGAATGGATTGCACAAAGAAGCCAATGCCCTAAGGAAAGCTACCAAAGAAAGGAAGAGCCCAGACAGGAGGGTGTTCAGCTGGTAATGATTCAGACTTACCTAGAAATATGTGATTTCCTGTGCTGAGATATAAGGAAACACATCTTGTAATTCAAGGGTTATGAACCTGAACACCCTGATATTATGAACTAGACCATTTTAAGACAAAAACAAAATTACTTTAGGTCCAAGATAGGACATGTCTCTTTTTCTACTCCGATAGAATGGAAAGAGAGCTATAAGGTGTGCTGGTTTTTTGTTTATGGCCATATATACAAACTTAATGCACTGATAGAAGAAGAGTGGCAGAGCTAGGGTGAGGAGCCAGGAGGTAAGTGGAATCCCTGCGTACGAATGGAGACTGACCGTACCTGCTAACACCAAGCTTTTCCTTTTCTGAACAATGCAAGAGTTTGCCTGGCATATACAAATTGAGGAATATATCCAGCAGCCTCTGTATAAATACACGATTTCAAAGCAGGCTAAGGTAAATAAATGAAATTATTCACAATTTTACAGATGTTGTGTAAATAGACAAGGCAGTTACAAAATATGAGAGACCCTGTTAAATCAACCCCCCCAAATCTCTCTTTCTCTCTGATCCTCTCCCAGTCTCACTTCAATCAGGGATTCCTTCTGTCACAAAGTGCATTTCTCAGAGTGAACCCTTTCCCAGTTCCAGCTTTTACAGCTACTTTTGGGTCTTCGCTTTCCATCTTGCTTTCCCTCAAGAACATTATTCTCTTATGCGGATGATTGCAATGTGTTTACAAGTAAACTAATGGCTATTTACCCCTCACAGAAATAAATGCTGCAAGTTGTCATCTCTAAGACTCACTTGCGTATTTTTCCTCCTTAACACAAAGGACAACAAAAACTGCCCTCTTCCATAACCTTGCTTCTCAAGTGGCCAGCAGAAGCCTGCACTATTAGAAACATAATTCATGCAGACATCTAAGACGCAGAAATAGCAGAGTTCACCTAGCTTGTTTGATTTACCATTCCAACGGACTATGGACAACACAACTCTCCATCCTTCTTCTCCTAAGCGTATTTTTAAAGGTTCTTGTGGCCATAAAGATGATGACAGTGTTACAGAACCTAATGCCTCATTTACAGCCATAATCATGTGCTCAGTGGAGCTTGGAGTCGGTTCTGTCAGGACAGTAAGGCAAAATCATCCAAGATTTTGTATTCAAAGTGAGTGAAGGGGTCTGGTAATTGTCCTGAATACATTTAGCTGCTACTGGAGAGCAGTCTCCTGTCCCAGTTACTGAGAACATTCGATCACAATCTCTAAACATAGCTTAAATATAGCTTGCTTGTTTTTCTCCAAAGCAGTAACTAAATAGCAAAGGAAAAGCATTTAAGAGCTCTGTCATAGAATCACAGAATGGTTTGGATTGGAAGGGACCTTAAAGACCACCCAGTTCCAACCCCCCTGCCATGGGCAGGGACACCTCCCACCAGACCAGGTTGCCCAAAGTCCCATCCAGCCTGGCCTTGAACACCTCCGGGGATGGGGCATCCACAGCTTCTCTGGGCAGCCTGGTCCAGTGCCTCACCACCCTCTGAGTGAAGAATTTCTACCTAATATCTAATCTAAACCTACCCCTTTTAGTTTAATGCCAATACGCTTGTCCTATGCCTAGGACTCTTGACAAAAAGTCCCTCCCCAGCTTTCCTGTAGGCCCCCTTTATGTACTGGAAGGCCGCTGTAAGGTCTCCCTGGAGCCTTCTCTTCCCCAGGCTGAATAACCCCAACTCCCTCAGCCTGTCTTCACAGGAGAGGTGCTCCAACTCCTTGATCATCCTTGTGGCCCCCCTCTGGACTCACTCCAACAGGTCCACATCCTTCTTGTGCTGGGGGCCCTAGAGCTGAAGGCGGTGCTCCAGGTGGGGTCTCACAAGAGCAGAGCAGAGGGGGAAGATCCCCTCCCTCGCCCTGCTGGCCACACTTCTTTTGATGCAGCCCAGGATACGGTTGGCTTTCTGGGCTGCAATCGCACATTGCTGGCTCATGTTGAGCTTCTCATCAACCAACACCCCCAGGTCCTTCTTCTCAGGGCTGCTCTCAACGTCCATCTCAGTACAGATATTTCCTATCAGGTTTTCCAGTTGTGGGAGGCAGGAAGCAAGAGTCTGCTGAAGGATTGTGGCCAGGTCTATAAAAGCATTGCTATTGAAAGAGGAAATCCAAGTTGCAAGTAGTCAAAGGATAAAAAGGCTTAGCTATGTCCTCCAGAGATATTCATAGGACAAACTCTTGGAATAAACATTGATCATCCAAAGCACAGTGAGCTAAACTTTCCAGAAGGTATAAGGGAGTTTATTCAAGAGTTTCCCTGCAACAGAGTCCTTCTGGATGTCCTCCAGTGACTTAGAAGGAGTTCCAAATGTACAAAGCTCTGCATGGTGGCTCATAGGTTTACAATCAAGGAAACTGAAAGGATGTCTCGCATCAGATTCCACCTGGCTTGGATAGGATATCCTAAATTCAAAGGTCAACAAAAGCAGCATTATATTCTGGTAAGTCTTCAACTCCTGTTTTTAACCAGGTATTTGCGTCAGCTGAAGTTGAGGAAGAAGCCATCTCTTGCACAGTACGAGTAGAAAACAATCACTGTCTAAAACAGCCATGCCTTGCCCACCTAGCAAGGATGGGGACTGCAGATAGAGCTGCTGGGCAGGTTCTAAGTGGTGTCTGGAGCAGAGATCTTTTAGCACTACAATGGGATGGTGATCGGACCAGAAGTGAAGTCACTAACACACCAAGGTTCAAGTGAGAGTCTTATTGGCAAAGACCAGATGGGCAGATGCTGTTTCCATTAGCAGGAGCTGAGATTGATGCATCATGGATCCTCCACGTGAGCTAAGGTTCAGTAGAAAAAAGCCTTAGATAGCATCCAAATGCAAAAGTGAGAAAGATCAAAATGGAGCTATAATGTTGTTCCTGTGGCTGAGCAGTCTCAGAGTACTGAGAAGAGTGTGGTGAGGGAAGCACAATTAAAAATGCCTGTCAACATTTTGTGGTGCTCCAAAATGTTCTAAGAATATGGCAACATGATCCAAGCATTTCCCAGTCTTCTCAAGGGATGCATGGGGATCTGAGGTCATCCCCCTAAAGACACATGGATAATAGATTCATTTTTATGTTGATATTACCTTTAATTGAGCAGCAAATGTTACAAGCAGGTGTATACCACACACAAAAAACCTATTCACAATCAGGTCAGCCAAAGGACTTCATCTTACTGCATGCAAGACGGTGCTGAAAAGTGATTTTTCTACTAAACTACTAAAATATTCCACTAGTCGGTAACCACAAAACTCAAAAGTAAACTGAAAAAAAAGGCAGTCCTGAAGTAACTATAACAGCCTACACAAAGCATGTGTACCCAGTTTTATGGCAGTTAAATGGCAGCAGACATGCACCCTGCTTCATACTCAACAAGGTGATGCATCCACATTCTTCCTACAGATGCTGCAAAGGTGAAATGTTCAAGTCTCAGTATGATGTATACACATCCTTTAGGGAAATGCAGGCTGTAGCCTAATATTTAGACAAACACAATCAATAATTCCAAACTTTACTTTATTCTTCAATGCAAACTTTAATTTACACATGGCCAAAAATGAACCCTCTATCATGCTGAAGTACTACGCAATGTTTAAAGAACTTACCACATCTCCCACGTAGGGAATGCATCTGTCTACATGCTGCAGTATCTAAGAAACTGATGCTAAAGACTAATAGCCAAGGTTATGGATACACTTTGTGATAGGGGATATAGCAGAAGGTGTTGAGCTAGCTAGTTCTGAGCAGGCTAGCACGTTTACCAGACAGTGCTGTTGGATGATACAGCTGCACCGCTGTCAGCTTTGTTGTAAATTTGGTTGCATCTAGTTCAAGCAACCCTTCAATATTATACTGCACTCCACTGGAACAACAAAAACAATAGTTAAGTAGAAACTTTGATCAAAAACTCATGGCTCATGAAATACTAATCACAGAACTATCAAAAGTCACGAGATACCTCTCTGGCGACCTACTGTGCAAGCTCAGGCCAAAGTAGTTCAGCGTTTGCCTCTTGTACAAGTCCAGCACAGCCCCAGAAACTAAACATTAATTACAGGGGTATCTTGCTGGTACCTTCCAAGATCAGCAACATATTTTTATAACTCATACTTACTTCATAGCATGGTCTAGATATTGGAGTAGGCATTCAAAAACAGAAAAACACGGTCTCCCAGCATAGTTCTGGGTCTGCTAACACCTCTCACATAAAAAGGAGGTCACCATCCACATGGGACACATTAAAAAAAAAAAAAACACTCTAAAAAATCCTATTTTTCTCTATTGTTCTGATTGCAGTTGGCCATACATGTCTTAAAATTGGGTAAATATCTTTTGGGACCTGGAAATAAAAACTGAAAATGAACCGATAAATACATACTTGAAAAACAGGTTAATCTAGGATGGGAGGTTGTATTTTACGTTTAAAGAAAATTCCATTATAGCATTAATCCTGGAATCACAGAGAAAGACAAAACTCTCACAGGCTGTAAGACTGCAGGAAAAAAGGAAGGAAAAAAAAAAAGGGAGCAAAGGGGCAGGAAAGAGAAGACAGAAAAGAAGTCATCCACATTAAAAACCACAGACAGAAACACAGCCCATGAACAATAGTTTTATTGTGCAATGAAGAAATGGAATACCCTTTCTTCCATCTGCTGTGGTCATTCTGGAGTATTAATTTACCCTTATACAATAAATCCATATTTTTTGCCATCTTGGTTCAGGCTTCTAATCCAGTTCCAGGGAGAGATATATAATGCATTTGCTAAAATACAAGCAAACCTACGGTGTATTAGGTTATGTGATAAAATGCTTGCCTTCATGGACAAAGGAGCACAGAGGTACAATGCCAGTTGGAAGAACCTGAATAACACCCTTACAGGATTATTCCCAAGTCCATCAGAGGACAGCCATCGAGCCATGGTCCTGGGGGGAAACCCATAATATTGACCAAAGGAAAGGCTTTTCAGAGCACCCTTCAGACTGATGGGGTTACTGCCTAGGAGGTAACGAGAGTTACTATGAGATGCAGGAAATAGTATTTGGGGATTGTCTAAGCCTTAGCGTAACAGCTTTAGGGGAGGAACCAAAGAGAGGGAAAAAGAGGGATCAAGGTAATTTGGGAATGAACTACCACTGGAAAATAAAAAGATAGAGTAATAAAAGGGGTCTCTTCCACATATGCGGGTGGCTGGTTAGTACACTTGCCCAGGCAAGTCCTGTGCCACAGGCTTTCCCATCTTCTCAAACTCCTTTTGTAACTATTTTTCTAGGCGAGGAGCGCTCTACTCTGTGTGCATAGATCTAAATGCCAGCAACTGAAGTCAGACCACAAGTCACCCAAGCTCATGTGCCTGTGATGCCAACAGCTGGAGTAAGTGAGATCAAGATGCCAACAATTGCAGTGGTCATGGCGGGGCACAAGCTCTCATGCATCCACGGTGCCAGCAACAGGAGAAGCAAGGGTACATATTTCAGTGTGCAATGGCTAATGCATTAAAAAATAAATAAATAAATAAATAAAAGCTGTCAGCAGGCAGTAAGTGGCTGTAAGTGGCTTGGGAGCCAGGTACCAAAACAGCCGTAAGTCTGGGCCAGATATCTGTGTCTTTGTGAGGCAACTGGAGGAGCTGGCTACCAGAGGAACTAGGAGGTCCAGGCCTGGAGAGATTTTGGCCTGGGGTTCAACTGAGACCCAGCTGCCTGGGTGTGTGTCTGTCTGTCTGACGCAAATGGAGATCCAGGGGTCAGTTACCAGAGGGATCACATTTCCCACTAACAGGCTTTCATCCTGATCAACCAGAGAGGTGAAGAGGCCACTGATGTTTTTGTCAGTGTGAACCCTGTCTGCTTCTGCTCATGCTGACCTGTGTGGCCAGATATGTATATGTGCATTTTAGTATACTTATCAGGACTACACGCTCAGCTTTGCTGCTGGTTGGATGTGGGGACATGGAGATATGGCAACCCTGCTTGGCTATATTGGGCTACTGGATCCAGTGAGCCTTAACACGATGCAAAAAAAGAACTCACATTGAAAGCGGGAGAGAGAAATACTTTCCAGTAAACTTTACTTTTAGCCTCAGATTGCAGAAGCAGATTAAAGTGCAAGACTGAGAAGTTGCTAAAGACTGTATAAGAAGAACAGAACGGCACTGGGGAAATATGTCCACACAAAACAGTTACGATCTCTTTCTTCTGCCTAGTCATAATGCAAAAGCTGAAGTGCCCTCTGGAAAGCTCAGGGAACACTGTTAATAAGGCCAATTAATTACAGGTTACATAAAGACATAGTTAATGAGTTCTGTAGCCTCAGAGTTCAGTAAGCAATAAAAAAAATAGAAAAATGTCATAACTAAACCCAACATTTGCAGCAACGCTAGCCAGGATGAAGTGAGTAAAACTTGGAAACAGCCAACGGAGCAGCGGAAGTTCAGAAGGTATTCATTCCTGTGGCTTAGTCAAATACCTCATGGCACTAATTTCACACTGTCTAGTAATACTTACTGAAGCATCTGACATTAACTAAGACAAGTTAATAAATTAGATGATTAGTCTTTTCTACTGAGTAGTATCTTAATATACTTCTCTGTGAACTTCTTCCAACACTCTTTAACATAATGCCACTCAATAGCTACAGAGTGGATGTCAAGGCTCACCTGCATCAGAAGTGATAGAGGTACTGGAAGAAGAAAGCAAATCAGTATTTTTCAAGTTTACCGCTCCTCTTATTTCTATCACTATCCAAAGACAAACATGACCTCACTGCAAGAGCTATTATAATACAAACATCGGATATATATGCCATCATATTTTGAGGAATGATATGCCTTTTGCATTATCTGATAATGTGCACAGCAGTGGAAGAAGGAAAAAAATATTATGAAGAAAACAGGGGAAGGATTGGGGCAAGTTGTTGTTTTAATATTTGGGGTTGTGTTTCCCACTACCCAACTATTTTTTTTAATTGGCAATAAATTAAGTAATTTTTTCACAAGTCAAGTGTATTTTTGCCTACAATAGTAACTGGTAAACAATCTCCCTGTCTTTATCTCAACCCAGGAGCTTTTTCATTCCTGTTCTTCCTATTTTCTCCCCATCTTCCTGGAGAGGGGAGTAATCAAGCACGTAGGTGGGAGTTTGGCTGCTAGCTTAGGCTAACCCATAGCAACTCACAAATAACTCCCCCCCCCCCCCCCCCAATAAAGTTTGCAAACCAAAAATAAAATTGGCCCTCAATGCTTTGTTGTTTTCATTGAAATGGTTGACTAAAAACATTTCGGACATACTGAAACATTCTAAAGAGAAAGGATATAGTCACATATTTACCACAGGATACAGTCAAAACTCTGATTCTCCCCTCCCGAAAGGGATTTGATTAGAGAATCACTCGCAGAAGCTCTTTGAGAAACTGTAAAACATCTGAGAAGGCAAAGAATGTATTAACTCCTTTCACTGTACAGAAAGGAGCTTTGTACATGAGAGAATTGAGTACTTGAACCTTGGCACTTCTCCAAATATCAGTGCATGCTGAATGAAGCTGAATCTGTGAACTTTATCTCAACAGAGAGAAAGAGAAAAGGCTTCGGACATGACTGAGTGTAGAGCAGCGATAAATCCCCATGCTGAAAACTGACAGGTTCTGAAAAATATAGAAAGAAGACTCAACACTTGAAAGTGGTTGTTCAGAAGAACTAGAGGGGGTTTCTGGAAATCAAATATGAAGTTAACATTTGATGTATGAGTGCTAGACATTAAAGGTGAATTAATTTGGCACAGTGACATTACTGAATATACGTGGGAGGTTTATTCAAGATAAGAGCATAGTACTTAGAGCAGAAAAGAAAGGAGTCAATCTTTTCAAACCATTTGAATGGGCAGGACACAACAGATGGAAAATTTTAATCTGGATTAGTAAAGCTGCTGGAAAAATTACTAATGAGCCACACAAGACACGGACAATTTCATGAACTGAATACAAGCTAGTTTAGAAACACAAGAAAAAGGTAGATTTGGGAGGTTAGGAGAAGTTGCCAACACCTCCCAGCACTAACTAGAGCCTCAAGCAGTTGCTAATCAAATAGGGGACAGCACTGCAGAACCAGTCCTCCAAACCACAGAGGAAAAGAAGAATGAGAAGCTCTGAAACCAACTGGAATCATTAATACAGATATCCATCTTGCATTTCTGAGTGAAGAACTGGCTTCTGTGAGTAGAAGGCTTAGTGAAATCTTTGTTCCACTGAAATTGAAAGCGAAATCTGTTTTATATTGTGTGATCATGAAGAGAGTTATTAGCTAAGTATTTCTAAATGACAGATTTCAATGATGATGTGCCTTCTGTGCCTTTCAGGAAAATTAACAGGGTACATAGAGATCAGACAGTAAGAGTTATCATAATGCACACACTGGACCTCCCATTATTGACAGTGTCCACATGCTTTTTATACCATAAAATTTTGTTAACAAGTTTATTACTGTGCCTTAATAGCTTTGCCCCAAAATATGGAGTTGGAATTATCTAGCCTACTAAAACACCAAATCAGTCCTAATATTCACACTGGAGAATTTTGCCAGACAGTTCTCCACATGCAGAAGAAAGACTGATGACCTTTGCCTTTGTAAGGCTTGCAAAGACACTCCAGCCTCTTCTTATATAATGATGTTTCTGTAAGACGTGGGGCAGATGTTCACAGAAGGCACCTTCTTCAAAATTTGGCACCAATACTTGCAGAAATGGTTAAATAAGTTTTTGCCATTCTTTCAGTCAAGAAAAAAATAGAAGCCGTAGCCATTTCCTTACAATACAAGTCTGAACAATGATTGTTTTCAATTTGATTTGTGGGTAAAGATTGCTCCATTTTCAGATAATGTATTATACTACCCATTTATTTTATTGTGTGTTAACTCTTAAGGTCTCACCAACTTGATCAAGGATATAGCACAGCCATGGAATGTATCAGAGTTACTATTAAATCCATCAAATTTAGCCATAATACTAAATTGTTATGAAACCAATTAACTGCTGGCCTGAATTCATTTGGTCATACTCAGATCATTTCCTGTCAAACATCTGCAGAGGATCAAGTTATTCTTCATGGTTTTACCATAAAATTTTGCTCTTATTTCTTTACTCCATTTCTGTCACAGACTCTTCCTGATTAACTTTTTTTTTTTTTGATTCATTGATCCAATTTCAGTTTGAGGTAAAACAGTCTTTACACATTAAACTAGTAAAGTTTTGATACCATTACTCTTTATGTATCAATTTTGAATTCACTTCTATTCCAGCTATGCATTTTTTGCTGATGCTGTTATTTCTGCACAACTTTTTTTTTTTTTTTGCTTGGACTTTCACCCTACTCCCACTGAAGTCATTCAGTTGGAATCTCCATCACTTTGAATAATCATTATACTGTGCAAAGGGAAGAAATATGCAATAGCTAGACAGTAGGAAAAAAGAAGTCTTATTACTTTACATTTCAGTATAGCTGGATTGGGAATGGGTTTAAACAAAAGCAAGAGTTCATACAAATTAGCATAGGCTTGGGGTTTTTCTTTGTCAATTTTGCTGATTGAGAAATTTGTAAATGTTGCATTTCTTTCAAATATATACCCCATTTTTCTAGTAAAAGATGTTACAGTAAATGTAACTTTTCACAAGTGCTAGATGAAGTGCGTTTTGCTCTGATACATTTAAAGAGGTTTAGATGAGTAAAAAGTTGGAGGGGGTGGAAGAGAGTTAAAGACTTTGCAAGTAAACAAGAATCCTAATGAGGAAGACTGCAGATCCAGTCTCCTCTCGCCAACTGCATTTTTGCCCCTACTGCATGAAAAAAGCATAAATCCTCTCCCACAGTCTGGCAGACACTTTCCTCTGTCTGCATTTAATCAAAATTTTCCTATTGCAGACCCATTTTTCCCTCCTTCAACTTTTATCACTTGTCCTTCATTAAGAAAACAAATCATATTTTCCTTCTTTGGTTCTTTCATTTCTTCCAACTCGATCTTCTTCTAGACATGAAAAAAGATTGCTACCCCATCATGCAGTTGCAGGTATAACTTTATTCTTCTATACTAAACACTAATTAACATTTTCTCCAATGCACCCAATGTCATAAATTTAAGGGTACTTTGGCTTGAAAAAAATGCTGCACGGAAACAAACTTGTATATTGTAAATAAACACAACATGGCACAAATACTTATGGTAAGAAGACAATAATCACTCATGTGAAAAGAAATTTGCATGGGCTTCATGAAGTTTTGGATGAGGTCTCTGATAGTTTGTTACCAGGACAGAACAAAAAGAGACTGGAGCCTCAAAACCGTCCAATTTATTCAGGGAGAATAAGGTCATATCAAGCTTTTCTCTGTGCTTGTTCTGTACATCATAAATAACCGCTGAGGGGAATAATTACTGTTGGGATTACTTCATAAAGAAGATGCTATTTGAATTTTAGAGCAACAGGAAACAAACATATATTAAGCTCGAAAGAGATGTTACTGCCCATTTCAGATAAGTTTCTCCTGACAAGCAATATTACATTTCACCAAAAAACTGGCTCCTTGCAACTGGACAAAGTGGACTCTTTTTTTCCTATCAAAATATTCCAAATGCTTTCATCATATATAAAACCCACATTAGGACAGAGGTATCAAGTTATTATGTGCATAATTATAAAACAATACCACTTTGACTTTAGGTGAGAGTTAGTACTGCAAGTCCATTTTGCAGGCAAGATGATATGATTTTTTTTTCCTGTATACATCTAAATACATATATATATATAAATAACATGATTATATGAAATAAGATTTTCATACATTATGATTATTTGACTGTATTTAAATATACACCCGCACACACACAGATATATATAAATATGCATACACACAGGTTTTTTTACTACTCAAAGTGCACCCAGTGGAGAACTACAGGCAGCATGGTGTTTTTTGCTTTTTTTTAATGCAGGTTCAAAACCTGCTTTTATGCTATTCATAGTGGTATTTAGTGCTTACTGTATAAAGTGATAGAACACAGAACTAAAAGCAATCGCTCTGTTGTAGCAACTCTCCAATATTCCTGAAAATACTGATTCTTCCCTTCTGTTTAACTTAATCCTGGGAAACAGATTTAAAGTAATAATTTAAATAAAATCTATACAGTGGCCAAGTTAAATAAAGAAACCGATCACTATCAGAATATCACACAAGTCCTATGTGGTATGATCTGACCTTCTGGAGCTGGTTTACTCGCGTTTGTTTTTTCTGGATCCTTCACCTTGGATTTACTTGTTTCTTTTCTTCTCTCTATATCTTTAACTAGAAAAGTAAGGGGAAAAATAAATCAGTCAAACCAGAAACAGTGCAGACAGAAGCGTGTAATTTTGCTCTTCCAGATAGAGAAGTTTCATGCATATCTTGCAATATGCTTAGGTGACAAGTGAGTGTTACTGGGTTTTCTTTCCCTCCCTTTGGGTTTATTATTTTTACGAGTCTGCCCCCATCCCATCATCATTAAAGTTCTGAAAAGTGACTCTCCTCACTCAGGAGACTCCAACTATAGTGACATCAGCACCTAAACCCACAATGACAAGAGCCAGCGCTGGAAATACAGCCCAGAAAGTTGGCAAAGCTAGCTGGGGAAAGTCCAGTACTGCAGAGTTCCACTGTAAGTCGTCCAGCACAAAAGCACATAAGCCAGCTGTTACATTATCCTCTTTAAAGAACCCGCTTAAATCCTATGCCCAAATCTGCGTTCAGGGCACCAAATATTCCCATGAAAGCAGAGTTGCTCCAAAGCTCAGACTTCAACAGTTTCTTCTCCCACAAGTGGGTGGAATACCTCACTTATTATGTCCCAGATTTCTCATAACAGCCTAGCAGAACCCAGCCTGATTAGCAATTCCTGATATTATATTAGTAGCCAGTGTCTACTCCATCATGGTCTGAAAGATTCTGGCAAAACCACTGCTAAAGTCATATACTAGAAAAAAAAAATATCAGAATTTCTTTAGAATGGTAATTGGTTTCAACACCCCAGCTATCTACGATGGCCAAGAACAGCTTGAAAAAATGAAGCAATATATTTCACAGAAGATAGAATCCTACTTCAATTAAAATCTTTAGTTTATGTAGCCCAGAATTGCGACCAACATTCTTTCAAGTAGACACTGAATCCTAGCCCAGATCAGAGTCTCTCTGTGCTACATCCTTCACAAAACATTGTAAGAGGGTGAAAGAAGGTTATTTGTCTCCTGAAACATACAATATCAAATGGACAATACACGTATTCTGTTTTGCAGAAGTGAAACCAAAGCCAAATGGATTTCAGTGATTTACCCAACTGTACATGGAGTATTTGGAACAGTGTTCTCTCAAGTCCCAACCCGAAATATAATCACATGACCATCTTAAGGTCTTATGAAGACAACAAACCATCACCAAACCTCTGAGTGCGGAAAACCTCTGCAGAATTTACAGCCTTCACACTCCAGGTATAGAAATAAGGATACTGGTGAAAAAAAGTAACTGAAGTTTTTACTCCTTTCCAAATTAACATACTATGTGTACCTGTATCTCACCTCTATCTTTTAGGAATGGTTGTGAAACTGATTCAGAAGTAAGTTAGGCTTGCAAGCTTACTGAGGAATCAGCTTTTACCACAGCAGATCCTGGATACCAGTTGTGCTGCAGAAAAAGCCATGATGACATCAGGGCTTACTCAGAGGCTTGGGTTTAATCCTCACATAAACAAGTCTCCAACTAAAATAAAAGAGGTAAATTTGGCAGAGTACTACCAAGCCAAAAAGGATGCCATTGCTTAGCAACTAAGAGCATTCCTTTGAATAAAGGCTACGAGCAGCCACCACTAAGGAGGTGCCGGTGGCCTCCTCTAATGCTAGCGCTGGGGAGGGGCAAGTCTCCAGAGAAACGGTTCAAGAGTTTGAAGATGCTCACAGGAGATGAGCCAGTCACATCCTGATGGAGATTTTTGGTTTTGGGAAAGCCCTTTCTAATTGTCAAAATCCTAGCCACATAAGAAAAACAGACAGGAAGTCACCAGTTTTACCCACATATTTACACAATGAACTTAACTATGTCTTTATGGCTGGATCTTAAAGGAAGAAATTCCCCAGTGACCTTTGTTAATTATGTACTATATATAATAGCTTACAAGCAGTGCCAGAATAAAAAAGAACGCCTGACTATATAAAAGGAATACTCTTTTAAAAATAAAATTTTATGGTAGATTTGGGAAGAATGCTTTGTGTATCCATTACAACACAACAGCATTAAAAACACACTTCCAGTGCACTAGAGTGCAGCATTTTCTCAAAGCTTTGGGCTTGTTTGACCTTTTATCATCTCAGCAATCAGTGACTACTAGTCAGGGAAGGGGGAGAGAAAACATGGAATACAGGATCAGAGAAAGGAAGTCTTTGTACACATGTTGTACCTGATTTTATTCATGCAAGGCATCAGATGGTCAAAGAAACTCCAATCTCATTAAGTGCTACATGTTTTCTTTGGCAGCAGAGGAAGAGAATACTGAGTAGAACATAACCCCTACGTTGTTAATTCTAGCTGCCAGCTCTGCTTTTCCTTCTTCTAGGAATAGAGCTAGTTTAAAAAGCAACCACACCTAATATTATAGAACTTGGTATGACTTTCTGTGGGCTGCTCTTTAATGCTAAAGTAATCTGTGGTTTTGTGGGTTTCCTAACTGGGATGGTACTTAAAATAGTCAACACACAGTTGCAGTGACAAAAAGCTAGGAAGACTTTGACACACACCACATCAAGCAGTCAGCATATTTTATCTTGTGCTGGTTCTCAGAGAAACGTGCTTCAGCAATGAGAGCAACCAAGTAGCATCCTCCACAAATGGTTAATAAAATATTCAGTGCCAAGAGAATTCAGTATGCTTTCAACTGTATTTCCAGACTGTCACATTTGTCTTCATTGGCCAAGTTGACACCACACTTAACTGAGCTGTTTAAAATGCAAATCATGAAAACTCAAGTGTTTTGCCTGTGAATTTCTTGTAATACTACCTTTTCACTATGATACAAATACTAAAAATATGTATAGGTCAGATAAGAGTCTTGGGCATAATCTATAAACATATTTGACAGCTGAAGACCAGTAAGAATTTGGCCTTTCACAGTATCATGGAACAAGCAACTAACAGCCACTTGGCACAGCTATAAGAATCTTTGAATAAAAACAGTTGAATGAAAGGAAGGAAAGTTTTTAATGCATCAGAACATAGCACTTCCCTTCTTATTTCTGCTCACTGAAGATTCTCTTCCATGAGATACTGGCAAATTTCATACAGGGATAGGGAAGACAGGAATCCCAAACCAATAAAACCAAAAATAGCCCAAAGTAAGAATCTCCTGTGCAACTGCAACTGGATTAACCCAGACCTCCAGCTGCAGCTGCATCAGGTAAAAATCTGTGACTCTGATCAGCCTTCCACCACAGAAGAAACTGTTCTTCCATTATCTGCCTTTATGTCAGAGTTTGCTATGGTTTCATAAGTTACACTGAATGGCTGATATACTCTGCACGTCAGGTATAAAAGATACCTACTTCTGAACTGGCCTTGGGCTGGCTTACTCTCCTTGTCATCACTGAATGCAATGATCTGAAGGGCATAGCTTTGGTCTGGAATAAGACCTTGAATAATTGCTTTGGTAGCAGTGTTTTGAAGAATTAGTTGATTGGTTTTTCCACCTGTAACAGAAAAGACAAAAAAAGACACATACATAATTTTGTTTTTCTTGCAGTAAGGTAAATGTAATGACTTAAAACTACCTCAAGCTCTACAAAGACCCAAGTGTCTTCCGTTACCCACTTTTGGAACTATCCAGACAGCCAGGCCAGAGAACATCCCAAAAAAGCAAGTAGCCAGGCAGCCTGACCAAAGACAGAGGCCAGATTTTTGGATATAAACACTCTAAGATGAATCAATCAGACCTTGTATCTGGGTCCCATGGAATATCCAACATACCCAGCATAACTATTAAGACAGAAATGAGTATTTATCAATAAGAGGAAAGAGTTTATGGAAAGTTCAAAACCTCTCACAAAGCAGAGAAGTACTGCTTTTAACAAAAAGTACAGACTAAAGACTAATGATAAAAATCACAGAACCACATAGGTTGAAAGAAACCTTTCAATGTCTTTCAGAATCACTGAATGGTCGAGGTTGGAAGGGACCTCCGGGTGTTTTTTTATTCAACCCACCTGCTCAAGCAGGGCCACCTACAGCCACTTGCCCAGGACCATGTCCAGACAGCTTTTAAATGTCCAGATAAATGAGGCTCCACAACCCCTCTGGACAATCTGTGCCAGTGTTTGGTCACCCTCACAGTAAGTGTTTCCTAATGGAACACCTCCTGTGCTCCAGTTTGCATCTCTTGTCCTGGCACTGGGCACCAGTGAACAGAGCCTTGGCTCTGCCTTTTCCACCCTCCCTGCAGGTATTTATACACATGGATAAGATCCTTCCTGAGCTTTCTATGCTGAAGAGTGCCAGCTCTCTCAGCCTGTCCTCAGAGAGATGCTCCAGTCCCTTCATCATCTTGGCAGCCCTTGGCTGACTCTCTCCAGCAGCTCTGTATCTCCAGTCCACCTTCCTGCTCAAAGCAGGTCTAGTTAGAACAGGTCACTCAAGACCACGTCCAAAAGAGTTCTGAATATCCCCAAGGGTGCAGATTCCCCAACTTTCTCATGGTAGCCTGTCATGATATCTGACAAGCCTCATGGTAGGGAAAAGCAACTTTTCTCAATATCTGACTGGAATTCACATGCTCCAACTTGTGTCTACTGTCTGTCACACTGTCACTACACACCTCTGAGAAGAGTATGTCGTCTTCTTTTCTATGTTGTCCCTTTAGACAGCAGTAAGACCTACCCTGAGACTTCTGTTCTTAAAACCAAACGAACCTAGTTCTCTTCGTATAATCATGTGCTCCAAGCTTCTATCTTGGCAGTCCTCCACTGGCCTACACTGGCACCTCAGTATCTTTCTTGCAACACAGAACCCAGATTTGGACATAGCACTACAAGTACCTGCAAGTCTCACAGGCACCAAACCCAGGGAAAGAAAAACTCCGAACCAGGTGGCTATATTTTTGTTGGTACAACCTGATGTAGCACTGTAATTCACTGCTGCATGGGCATACTGCTTGTCCTTGCCTGATGGGACCCTAGGTCCTTTTTACAAAAGACATCTTAATACTCTGAGCAGAGACATGGTTATGTTTGCTCTGTTCTCCAGCCCATGTTTCCCAGTGTGACAAAAGAACTTTATAACCCTTTTATTTACAAGGGAACATGTGATAGTGTTGATAGCTTTTCCTCCTGGCTTGAGAAATTGACAACATCAAATAGGTCATCAACTACATGGATGAAGGAAAGAGAAAACACAGCAACCAAGCCGACAGAGCAGTTTAAGAAGCATCAGAAGACATCATTTAAGCCAGAGAGTCAGGAGAACTCACTGTACAGTGAAATTATAGGCTAACGTTTTCTGTTACAAAAGAGACAGAAAGGCCGATTACTCCTTTAAATGAAAGGCAAAATTAATTCAACAGGCAAAGGGAGCATAACACACAAACCCGAGAGCTTTTGATCTATGAAATGTAACACTGAACATGAACTGAAACAGATTAAACATGAAGGCAGTATTTTGTAATACAGAGGAATGGAGTTTAGAGTGGGAAAAAACTTTCAGATACCCAAACCAAAACCCAAAACTTTTCCAGGTAAGTAAACCATAAGTAGTGTCAGTCAACTTCCTTTACAGTGTGCAATATACCAAGGACATATATAGAAAACTAAGTCAATTGCACATTTGCCATACCCCATACATTTAATTATCCATATACGAGGCAAGTGTATGGAAATAAGACTGCATGAGTACAAGGCCTGAAGTAACAAGAAGGGTCCAGAGGGCTTCCAGCAGTATAAATGCCATGCAGCATTTCATTGCGTACCCCCTTGCATACCACTGCTACTCTAGGCTCCAGGAAAGTACTTAATCAGTTGTGCAAAAGCCCCGTGCTTCAAATGACAAGGATTTAGCAGAGCACCACATCATGAGTTGCCTGCTCCTGCAGATCTACTTTCAAGCAACCACAACTGCTGAAAATACTTTTCTCTCCTTCCCATCCATGTTGCCTGCTGCTCAGCACATTAGAAGTTAGTGGCAGCAGTCTGAGTACAAGGTGAGAGGTGCAGTGTCCCAATTCCCTGTGGAAGCCACCCCACCACGGGCAGACAAGTGCCCCAGAAGTCCCTCTCCTGTTCCCAGTTTCTCAGTCTGCCTCTTTTCACTTCTGAGGGCTGCCTTTTTGTAAAGCATCATCCCTCACGTGCTCCTTGACTGGTTAGGAGGGCAAGCCACCCCTTCTGGTTTGCCCAGAAGTACTTCAGGTACCTCCCACTGAACACACAGGGCCACCGTTTTGTCTTGGCTGGCCTCTTATGGCAGGGAGCTGTCAAGTGTGGTAACATCCTACCCCACAGGCTTGCACACTGCTCTGTTGTTGGCTGCCAGTTCTGGCCTCATCATTCCAACTTTTTTATTTGGTTTTGTTTATTTTATTTTTTTTTCCTGAAATCTTATTGCTCTTTTCTGGAGAGCTCACTATGAGAGAAGGCACAAGGAGAGCCACCTCAAAGATTTGACTGGAACAGTGTTCCTGTGTTCTCCCTGGAGGACTTCCTAGACCTCTTTACACCCCGCTGGAAGAAAGGTCAAGACAGATGGTCAGTGACAATTCCCAAGGACGACGTATGAAGCATATCCAATATCCACCTCCTTCTACTTTAAGCCCCATGCCTAGGACAATCCTGTGGCAAGTTCAATTTCTCTCTTCTGTTGACCAGTCAACACTCTTATCCACAGACTGCTCACAATTCCTCAGTCCTGAAGGGTGACTTTAGCCTCAGGAGAGCTGCCCGGCCCTAGGTCTAGATGACAACAGTCATTTCACCTTCCAAGAGAACATACAGACTTTTGGTTTACCTGAACTTGGAGTGACAAGCAGCTTATATCCAGTGAATTGCCCTTTGGGGGCTTTCCAAGAGATCTGTACACTGTCAGGAGTGACTACATTATATCTTAGTCTTGTTGGTGGGGACACTGTAAGTGGGGAGAGAAAACAACATTTTAAACTCAAATAGAAGGCAATCATCAATTTTAAACAAACATTAAAATAAACATATAGGGAGACAACACACAATTTTAATGATAAAGGATGCAAGTTATTCAAAATGTCACATACATCAGTTTATTAGTTTGTAAAATGACAACCCCAGGTGCACTACTTCCCTCAGACATACCTTTTATCTCTTTATAAAAACATACTAACAACCTGACAGCAGAGGACAAAGACAAACAGTGTTAGATGTTAAGATTCTAGTTTAGCAGGCAAAGCTGGTAATACAAATGCTCTTTGTTAATACAGGGGAATTAAAATTGCTCTCCTTGCTTATGCTGACAATATGCATTACCTAGCCTCCTTTACTTTGAATTACCGTGGGTGTTTCCCCACGTTTAAAGTAACTCGGGGCCAAATTTTCAAAGCCTTGTGAAGACACAGTAACCAAGAGGGAAAACAGGCATGCACAGAGCAGAGGGAACATCAGCTGCCCAATTTGCAAACCTAGCCTCAGGGATGCACACTTGGCCAGCTGCGAGCACTGCTTTGGTCTCATCAAGACTAGGACATGTGCACAGGTTGGGCAAGATTTAGGCAGGGGGCAATCTGGAGATGGTCAGTAAGTCTGACCTCTGCTTATCTTGTGCCATCACCTAGGTTTCAAACAGAAGCAGCAGGTGAGATGAATAAAGCAAGAAATGATGAAGAAAGATGTGACTTTACAGTGAAGTAACACACAGAGGAACAAAAGGTAACAACCCTAGGTTGTTAACTGCAAGCTGAGCAATACTGTGCCTGTGTACATTAACTGGCAAGCTCCCCTAGACTATACCCTACAGGGCATTTCTCTTCTTCCACAGGGAAGAGATCCCCCTTCACAGCAAACAACTGAAGCACTGCTGTTGGTTGTGCAGCCCATGGTAACCAAGGCCGTCAATAAGGGGGCATCTTTATACATTTGAATAGCTTTTGGTCTGCACAGACCTAACTGACCTAGAAAGAAAGGCAGCCAGGGAAGCTATCCAGAGGCTGAGAAATAAAAAGGGTTAAAAAAGCTTAGCACAGTCCTCCGTTGACCTTAAACCCTCCTCTTCCCACTACCTCCACAGCCCTCTGAACTTCCTTCGTTTTTAAGTCCCTTGATGCCTCTGCCACTACCAGCCTTAAGGTTTCTCTTGGTACGTCCAAGAAAGAAGTGAAATTATCTGAAGGTAGTGGGAGGAGTGGTAATTTCTTTGCCCCAGGGCCCAATATAGTTGACTAGGCCAATGCCTAGTCTTTCTTGGTCTACTACATACTATAAGTCAATAGCACTCATGGCGTTTCTGAGATTTAAGGATTACAGCATATGGAGCATCTGAGTCTAGAGGCAGAATGTGCTATCCAGAAGTCTCTGGCCTCTCCATTTGCCCTGCTGCAGTCAATGCAGCTCTGGCAACAGCAGCAGCCAAAGACCTGTCCTCGATTGATTACTTTTTCCTACTTGTTTCTTTTTCCGAGAGTTTGCAGAAGAAAGAAGGAAAGAGGCAAGCTGTATTTTTATTTTTTTTTTGACATTTAAAGGTGAGTTTTCAATGCCATCTAATATTAAAAATATTTTGAGTCTTAGAAGTAAAGTTTAATACAAGAGATTTTTTCCCTGTGTGCAGCCTATCAATCCCCAAGGGACAGCTTTGCCAGAGCAATGGCAGGTTCCGCTCTTCTCTGCCTCGAGGGATTTAGCACTAGAACACACAAAAAGAGAGGATACAAGCACCAAGAAAGCTTAGTAACACCTCTGCGCTCGCAAAGATTTGAGAGAACAAGCTCAGGAGAGAGGCAAGGGAACAAACAGAGCAGGTGGCACACCAATTTCACATACTCAGCACTGTTCTGGTTTGCAGCACTGGGCGCACATCCAAACAGTGCATCTCCCCATTTGCTGGGCACAATCTTGTCAGACCGAGCCTTCACCCTGCCTGTCACCTCCCTCAAGTTCAGAAGAAGAGAGGCTGCAAGTAGGAGCATGTGCAGGAATCACTGCAAATCCAAAATCAGTTCTTTGAAAATTTGGCCCCTGTACTGCAAAAATATTTCCCTGGGCAGGCTTCTGCAAGAACATTCAGCATGCTATAATTGTAATAAAATGACAGAGACTATGGCAAAAAGTTTTGAAAGCCAAGCAGACTGTAGTTATGGATTACAGCTTTTAATTCATTCTCAAGATTCAATCCGTTTTTGAGCTACACATAAATCATCATGACTTGGTGCTGAATGAACAAGAGTGACAAATCATACCTAGAAGTTTGCAAAATATGCACTTCATTTCATTATTTATTTTGTCTAAGAAAGAGCAAATAAGCTTTTTACACTTGCATACTGTCATTGTTCAAAATGCTACATGTTTCACTGGCATTAAGTGGTAAATTTGTACAGGGATTAAGAGGCAGAACTGAGAGCTATCATAACCAAAAAAACATGGACTGACAAAAAAAATCATGTCTTAGAATCTCAGAGTTTTTCTCTGCCATCTTCCTCCTTCCCCTGTGATTGCATCCAACTTTCAACTAAATGAAAGCATTTTCTAACAAAGAAGCATAGTCCTGGCCTAATCACCATCACCAACTAGGTAAATTTTGGGAGCCCCTAAAAAAACAATCACAGATCTTACAAGCAAAGAAGGACACAGTCACCAGAAGTTGTTCTGCTTACTACAGTTATAATGTGAAAAACTAGAAAAGTTGTGCCAGAATAGTCTTTACATAACTAGTCGGTCTTCACTGGGTACTTTTTGCATCAAAAATGACAGTGCAGGGGAATGGACAGTCCCACACAGCAATTAACTATAAGGAAAAAAAGAATTTTTCACCAGATACTCAGCTGTGTCTTAGTTGTGAAAAGACTAACGCTCTGGCATAGAAAAGTACATATAATAGCTAAGGAAGTTAAAAATCTAACACTTGAACAGACAACAAAATATTGATGGGAGTTACTACACATTCACCAACCTGAAGAGGATATCTTTATTTCTTTGGACCTTTATTGGCTGTGGAACAAAATCTCACTTCTTGCAGAAAGGGAAAAAAATTAATCCAAGCTGAGTCAGTTAACTGATAAAAATCAGTAGCTAAAGCTTGTTAAGTGGTTCTACAGGAATGCAAAAGTGAATGGCCATCAGCAACGTTAGAGCAGTCACCCAAAAGAAAAAACCTCAAGACAACTTCAAGGCTTCGGTTTATGGAACCAGATAGATTAGCACTCCAAATACATTCTCGTGGACAAGTGGGGAAAGAGTGTTTTGAACTGTTCAGTGTTTTAATGGAAAGGAAAAATACCATAAACTGCATATCTGCAGCTGTCTCAAAGGCATCCAATGCTCTAAAATTGGATACTAACTAAACCTTGTGGCTTCCAACGTACTTTTGTCTTAAGCATTGAACTGAACAAGTTAATATGCATTGCAATTACATTAGTAACACATGGAAATTATTGCTACACAAGGACAAGTTTCCATCTTTAAATATAGAAGGAAAATACTTAAAACAAGTCATTTTATGAACAAATGGAAATTTCTGAAGTATTTTTCTTGCCCAGCACTTTTTCATGTACTATGTAAGAACTCAAATAGATGAAAACCGGGTTTTTTTTGTTGCTGTTGTTTAAGTGACATTATGTTGGATGAGGAATAAACAGCAGTGAGGAAAGAATAACTGTTGTTGTGTAAAAACTGAATGGCATTTTGGTCTACAAGGCATTTGGGCAATAAACAAGATAAAACCATGTAGCTCAACGCAGATAACTCCTCAGTTGAAAGAAATCAGTTGTAGCTTCAGGCATGTTCACTTCAGTCTCCCAAACATTTTCTCCTTTCCAAGAAGTCACATTGCACACCTTTAACTGAGCATCTTTGCCAAAGGAAGGAAACACAAGCTGGAACTAAAACCAGCTCTTCCTACACCTTGACAGAGCGTACAACTTCTTAAAACAGACAAACATATGGTTAGTGCTGTATTAAATTGTAAACAGTTAGCCAGCCGCATGAAGAGCTTACTGCAAGGGGTGGCAAACTTAAGAAAGGATTTGAGAAGCATCTTACTAATTCAAGTATAGCAAGAGATATTTTTATTCTGTGAAAAGAGATTAGACTTCACATCACCTCATTCAGTAACACCACAGTCACTCTAGGCCAAGGCAATAGTCCACTTAGCTTAGTATCTAACTGCTGACAGCATGCAGTAGCTGATGCTTGCTGAAAGGGTGTAAGAACAAGGGAAGTATTGTCCTTCATTCAGCAAGTACGCCAGCTCTAGCTTTTGCTGGTGTGGTGATTGTGGAAAAACTCTCCCTGACCTTCCTCTCATTGTATTAATAGTTTGAGAGTTTTCTCCCTTACATATGACAGATTAAATCAAAGCTTAAAAAAAAGTAGGGGGGGGGAAGAGTATGCTTTTCCAAGTACACAGAATTACATACAACTGTCTATGAACCTCTCTCCCCAGTCCCGCTTTGCAAATCTTAACCATATGTAGTAGGACTCAAATACACAGACAGGGGACTGACCATATGCTTTGCTTTATCGGCTCATTAAGTCACAAACATTCTGGCCCTCGTTTCTGACCAGAACTGATGTGTTGAACATTGGGAACACGTATTTCTTCATTCACCTCACATCGCCCACAGTAAGTATTGCTTCTAACATGTGTCCCTAAGTTCTGGGAGAGGCTTGTGAAACACTCACAGATGCCCATATGTCCAAGCCGGGATGCTTCCCCAGCACTTGACTGCCACGCGGACTGGACAGCGCTGCTGCTTGCTTTTACCACAAGTCAGAAAACCTCACATTGCCACCAGTCTGACTGTGCTCATGAATAATGCATTACACAAAAGTCTTTAGAAGAGCCCCAGGATCACATTCTGCTCCCAGTTACGCCTAGGCAACCTCATATCAAAGGGATTAAATAAACGTAATATTGAGAGAAATGTCTTTCTTCAGGAATCATAAAAACTTACTGGCATTTTTCCCTCCCTCCTTCCCCAAGCAGTATGATAGATTTCCTCTAGTATCAAACCACCGTCCATCTGATCCAACAAGTATTTAAGCCTAACAATCTCAGCAGCATTTTTTAATCTCCACAAAGGAGATTAAAAAAAAAAAAAAACTGCAGAAGTAGTCTGTGACATTTACCAGTACTGTGTAATAATGTATGATCTAAGTGTTACATTAGCTACTGTTCCAACAAAGAAAAAAAAAATATATATATATTCCATACAAGCTTAATAGCAAGGCTGGCGCTTCAAACTTACTTGATTACATAGAGGGCAATCACAGCAATTTCTGATCAATGCTTTCAGGTAAGTAAGAGTAAAAAATGTCCTGTAAAATTCACTTTGAGACACCTGAACTTGCAAAAAGAATGATTTATGCTATTTGAAATAAAAGGTTCAAAAAGCACACATGAACATGTAATTCTTTGCTCCCTGAGATCAACAGCAAAACTCCTGTATCATTTCAGTAATACTGGGTCAGCAACCTACTAAGAGGAAAGTAACACTTGCATTTGGAATAAGTAAGTCTATTTCTGCACATCAGAGTGATCTACTGAAAAGCTCCATCTTTTTATTTAGCACTTACCTTGGCCCTGGGCGTCACTGATGGAGTAAGCTGCGACAGCTAAAAATGCCAAGAGGACGCAGCTCTGTACCTCATACCAACAAGGCATCTTCTTCCCCTTGATGAACACAGTATCAGCAAGTCTGAAAACACACAGAACAGAAATATTTATTAAACCAGTAAACCTAAAGTATACACTTTAATGAAAAGTGTGGGCAAAATCTGGATTCCATTGAAAAAGTAATGACTAGGAGTTTGCCATGGACATCAGTGGAGCAAAGATTTCATCCTGGAAGCAGCTTATAAACAAACCATATTTTACTTGAGAAGGACAAAGAAGCACATTCAAGGCACTGAACAGTTCTAAAAATTGGTTCCACGTAACCAGAAAAGTGTTAGTCTTTGCATAGTATACATTAGCATTGGAAGTAGAGTTTGCTACGCGTAACAAGGCAAAATGGGTATCTCTACAGAACCCAGCGTTGCAAACACCTTACCAAGGCACCTGTGGTAGAGAATTCTGAATCTCGAGATAAAGTAGGACTTTATCTGTTATCTACTTTTTATCTAGAACATCCCTTTCTGGATGTTTTAAGTCATTTATTTCATCATTTAATATTTTTTAAATTGCAGAGTCATAAGTGCCTTGCAAGCCTACCGTAAAACATCAAATACGCATACTTCATCTCCCCGGTGAACTGGGGTCAGTTCAACTGAGTGATTTTGCACATCATCTGTCAAAAAAGGCAGACATTTGTTCTGAGGAAATGCAAGTCTTCCTCTCAATGTCCTCTAGCGCCTACTCCGTTTTTCCTATTTTTATCTTATTGAGCTTATTCTGAGCTCTCTGTTGCAGTATCTGGCACAGTGACTGAAGCAGACAACTCAGAAGGCATACAGGGTATCAGCTAAGTACTAATTTTATCTGTAGGCAATGCCATGGTCAAAAACATCTAACTTAATCCATTAGGAACATCAGCACTTCAGAGTGCAGCACTGTATGAACACTGAAGGTAGTTCTAGGTGAACTAACTGGGTTACAGAAAGCAACTCAGGTGCCAAAGTTCAAGTTCCAAATGGGATCATTTATCTGCCCAAGAAGCTAGGTTAAAAACAGTACAAAATTCATTATCTGAACTTGGCTTTTAATATTGGCCAGTAGAGTTACTCAACGTACATAGGACAAAATTCATTATCTGAACTTGGTTTTTAATATTGGCCAGTAGAGTTACTCAACGTACATAGGAGCACCTCCCAAGATGCATCATGATCATAACATCATGCTTTTAAATATTTACCTATCACCAAACTTTACTTCACTAGTTTTGGTCAATTTTCTGGGCTAGGAAGAAGAATTTTTGCTGCCCTCTCCTGTTAGTATTTTACTGGAGAATTAAATTAATTTTGTCAAAGACTCAGCATTTGAAGGTTTGCTTTGGTAAACTTTGGTTTACGTATTTCTGCTTTGCAAGCCCCTCCCCTTAACCTTCCATGTAATTTTCTCTAATATCCCTAGGACACCACCACTTAATTTACCTTCCCCGTTTTCGATGTCTTCTGAGGAAGGCGTAATGCAAGTGGTCCAACCACTATCTAAGAATACAAAAGACAACCTGAAGTACCTCAACCAGTATTGAACAGATGAGAGGATAATCCTATACCTCCTTCTCTCTTGTAAAAGATATTTACAATTTACCATAGTTATCCCAGTCCTTGGTAGGTCTAATGTCACAAATCCCAATCATGGATATTTGGTATGCCACCTCAAAATATACAGGTGACTTCGTCATTTGAAGTTCTATCCCCACAGGGGGTTACCTAAGTTTTAGTCAAATTATCAACAAGTTCCACGCTACTCAGGTACATATTTTGAATCCATCTCTTACAGCATGAATCTCTCAAGACAGAGAGAAATAACTACATCTAATAACAAAACCATGTGCCCAAAACTGAGGTATTGCTATGCCTGGTTCTTAGGACACATCCTCCAGATAGAATTCAAAAACCCAAGCCAAGTGCCCAGGCTTTCTACTACACAAACACAAGGAGTCAAACATCCAAGGACTGGATCCAGATGAGCCAGCATCAGCAGGCAGTTGCCTAGTGACAGGCAATAGGGCAAACAAAGAGAGCTAAGTCCTAAACAGCACCCCTTGTGCAACTTACATTGCATATCAAAGCTTCTCCCCACCTCAGGAATATAACCTGAAGTGTGTAAATGGTGACTCTTCAAAGGACAATACACAACTGATTCTTCAATTCGGTCACCACTATGTGTAAGTTTCTTTCCATATAATAACCCAGATATTAAAATAGCCACTCACAGTGGTGGCTCAGCTCCCCATTTGCTAGTTTTGATATAAACCCTCCTCCCAGATAAGGGTTATAAATATTAACTGACATGCAGTGCTGTATAGGAACACTCTCTCCTGCTCATTTCAGAGAACAGCTATCACGGGAAGAAGGTATGATTTATTGAGAGAAACATAACTGATGCTGGATAAAAGACAGCCTGGGCACAAACTGACTTCTGCAAAGACCAGCACCTCAGGGTTCACTCCAGGAGGAAAGGCACACAGAGGCAACCACGAGTCTGCAGCCACCTTGTGGCTGACACTATCAGGGAATCAGAAAAGCCATCCCATTCCCCCTGCTTTTTATATATTTCTCCACTGTTTGGTAAAACAGTTATCCGAGTGAATAACTTGGAGAGCAGAAACCCAACTCCAGGCTCCCCTTCCACACCAAAAGCCCGGCCAGTGAGGTGACCCCTGCTGCTCCACATGCACTTGCTGTTGTGGTGGCCTCGGCTCCTGTCCGGGGAAGGGGAAGGCTTACACACCGCAGGCTGCCCGCAGCATCCACACAAGCCAGGCAGCCCGTCACCTTCTCCTGGGGGATGAAGGGGTTTGAGACACCCCAAACCTGTTGTACAGCCACCCTGCTCCAGGCAAGACCTGCCAGAGGAGTGCTGTGTTTCTAGGTGCCAGTTAAACTCAGCCAAGGAGCAGGGCCCAGGCAGCTCAGCCAAGGAACAAATCTCAAGGACCAAGCAGCTCAGCCCCGAGGAAACCTGCCCAAAGCTGCAGCGCCTTCGCGCAGCTGGCTGGCCGTAAGGTCTTGCACTGCGGTGCTTAGAGCCACCCTGCCACACCACAGCCTCGGTGAGGCACCAGGGGGTTCATAACCCGTATAGTGGTGGTTTATTAGGGTGCAGAGTGACTCAAGTTTCTCGGGTCGACGTCCCACAAGGAGGAGTGGGACCAGCCCCAGGGCAGCAGAGTGCTCTTGGGGTGCACCCCACTTCTCACAGCCCCCTCAGCGGTGCCACCAAGCCCCCCATTTTAAGGCGACATTCCCCCTTTTCAGCTCAAAAAGGGGGGCAGCGGGGGGGTCTGTTGTCCCCACCGAGCTGGGGGGGACTCCAGGAGACCCGGGTGAAGTCCCCTCATCGCCCACCTCCCCACACGGCAGGGCCGGCCGCGGCAGCCCCGTTACCGGGGGGCACCGGGACAGGGGAACCGGGGGAAGAGACCGGCCTGGGGCCGCTGAGAGAGTGAAGGAGGGAGGACGTGCCCAGCCGGACCCTCAACTGAAAGTGCGTTTTCTTTAATAAATTCTAATTATCCTTAAAAGTACGGCTTTTGCAGTTTTTAAGGGGCTCCCCCTCAGGCTCGACGCTTCTGTCCCCTGCTCCCAGCAGCTTCGCCCGCTCCCTGCGGCTCCGCTCCGGTCCCCGCCGCCCTCCCCGGGGCTGGCCCCGCAGGTGGCTGCGGGACGCCCCCCCCTGTGCCCAGTGAAGCCGCCCCGGGCTCGGAGCCCCCCTGGGACTCGGAGCCTGCCCCTACCCGTCCCGCCCCAGCCCACCCGGGGCAGCACCGCGGAGCTCGCACCGACCTGGGCGGGCAGCGGCGGGCGGCCGGGGCTGGGGGTGCTGCTGCGCCGCGCCGCTCCCCTCCGGCTGCTCTTCCCCTCGCAGCGCCGCATCCGACGAGGAGGGAGGGCAGGGAGAGGAGGCGGGCAGTTATAGAGCTGAAGGTGGAAAGAAGGGGGGAAAAGAGGCGAGCACCGGGCCCGCCGGCCAGCCCCCGCCCCCGGGCCCCTGCGCTGCGGCGGGAGGGTGCGGCCAGGTGCGGGAGCGGCCGGGCTGGGCCTCGCCTCACAGCACCCCGCTTCTCCTGTCAGCGCCACGGTCCTCCCCTCAGCACCCCGGTTCTCTGGTGCACCCCGGTTCTCCTGCCAGAATCATGACTCTCTAGTGCACCCCACTTCTCCTGTCAGCACCACGGCTCTCTGGTGCACCCCCATTCTCCCCTCAGCACCCCAGTTCTCCTGTCAGCACTATGTTTCTACTGGTGCACCCCGGTTCTCCTGCCAGCATCCTGGTTTTCCTGATGTACCCCACTTCTCCTGTCAGCACCCCAGTTCTCCTGGTGCACCCCGCTTCTCTGGTGCACTCTGGTTCTCCTGGTGCACCCCGGTTCACCTACCAGCACCCCACTTCTCCTGTCAGCACCCTGCTTTTCTGGGGCACCCCAGTTCTCCTGTCAGCACCCTGCTTCTCTGCTGCACCCCTGTTCTCCTGCCAGCACCCCAGTTCACTTGCCAGCACCCTGGTTCTCCTGGTGCACCTCCCTTCTCCTGTCAGCACCCCGGTTCTCCTGTCAGCACCCCGGTTCTCCTGCCAGCACCCTGGTTCTCCTACTGCACCCTGCTTCTCCCGTCAGCACCCCAGTTCTCCTGTCAGCACCCCAGTTCTCCTGGTGCACCCCACTTCTCCTGGTCCTGCTCCCTCTTAACTCCCTCTCCTCCTCCCGGAGTTGCTCATTCACTTCGTTATCAATGATTTAAAAGGTGCCTGCCCCACAGTGTGGCTAGGAATGCTATTCCCCCAGTGCTGGTTATTGCGCTGATGGATGATTAATCGGGGAAATATTTATAATAAAGTGTTCCAGTGTTTGTCTGGCTTAGTATAAACCTTGATTAAAAGCGTTGTAGTACATGTGCGCATTTTTGCCATCTATGTAGACACAGCAATGGGGAAGTGGAACTGCAGAATCTGTATTCATACACAAATTTGATTCACCTCACAGTATACCCTACTGGATTTACAGTTAAGGCTACTACTCACGAAGTTTGTAAGTCCCTAGAATTTAAGAGGTGAGTGAAAATACTCATTTCAATGTGCCTGGTCATCTGTATAAAATTACAAATGAAATCACCGAAGGACTGCAGTTAAGAAACAAGAGGCAGAAGTGAAAAGAGAGACGTGCATCGCCTTGTTCACATAAGTAGGACTCCCTTTGAGGGAAGGGGAACACAGTAAGTCTCGGGGAGATGACTGTGTCTAAACTCCATAAAGCAGGACCTTCTGTGGCTGGGTAGGATTCCCAGTCTTGCAGGCTCTTGTCCAAAGTCACCATACACAGATATTTTTCTATGGAAACTACAGAAGTGTGTAAGCTTTAAAGACACTTTGAGTCCTGTTGTTTCGTATAGCAAATGCTAAAAAGCATTCCTAGATGTTGTTATTCTGTGGTACTCCCAGGTGTGTGCAACGGCTAACGCTTTGTACCAGCCAAGAAGAGAGTAGCTTGCAGGGTAATGATTCCTCTGAAGCCATAAAATGTTCAGCTCATTGATGCTAAGTGTGACACATGTTATACCTTTTCAGTCCCTAATTTATGTACTTAGCTAAATAATAGTTACCAGAAGACAAGGACGTAGATGGATAAGTCTGTTTGCAATACCCTTGAAGACTTAGTAAATGCAGAGAGATAAATCAGCCTAATCCATGACTGCTTGCTGGCTCGTTTATTTCAGGGCATGACAAGGAACAGCCTGCCAAAGGGAGAGTCTGGCTCCCTCTCTGTCTCTCTTTCTTTTTTTTTTTTTTTTTCCTTTCATGAATTTGTAGTGCAGTATGCAAAGTGCATGAGCACCATCCTGTGGCTCCATCTAGTCAGGGAGCCACACTGAAAAGTCCTGATGGATTCCACCGACCAGCGAGTAGATTCTGAAACACAATGCAGCCTTCACATAAATTAATAATCTAATTTTGAGTCACCAATTTGCATCAGGAGCTAAATTAATATTTTACGTTTATGCAAGGTATGTGCTTTCAAGGGTAACTCTGCTGATTTTTCTTGTATCAGTTTAATTTTCCTGATTCACAATATTATTTTTTACACCACTTGCCCACCTTGTAGAGTATATCCTGCTTGTTACCATTGAGCTTTACTCAGCTTGCTCTGGAAAGCACCACAGAACTCCTTGCACAATTACAAGGAAGAATTCATGTTGTTCAAAAGTTAGAGCTAAACGTTAAAATATAATGCTTCTTTGAAAGAGATCAAATATGCTGCACATCTGGAAATATATTAAGAAATACAGTAAGATCACAGTGGTGACATTTGTACAATATTAATGTGCAAATGATTTACCAATGTTTCCTTCTTGTCCTTCTGAAAAAAAAAAAAGAAAAAAAAAAGGAAAAAAAAAAACAGTTTTCAAAAGAAATTTACTACATGCGTCTTGGTGCCATGGATTTACCTTCTACTATTTTGACTTGGCCAAGCCTCTGTGATTTCCAAAGAGCAACAAGGATTTATAGCTGCAGTGTTTTAAAAGTATCCAAACCAACAAGAGGACCATCCTTTGCTAGGCTAGTATAGATTCCACAAAATTTATATCAATAGGATTACATGGGAATTATATTGAAAACACAGCTGGAAACAATTCCCCTAGTCCAACTCAAGTGCAAAAAAGATCAGAATTAACACAGACTGGTGAGCTCAAAGTGAACTGGACTGAGTAATTTTGCAAGTGAACCAAGTAATGAATCACTGTCAGCAGTATTTGTGCGATCTAAACAGAAAGCAAGGTAATGGATATCTTTGGTGGCTGTGGGGAAGAATTATTTTAATTGGTGATTCTCTGTTTTTGACAGTATCTTCTTCTTTTTAGGATTTACTCAGAATATTTATCTGGCTTTTTCCAGGATAACAATGAATGCAATATTGATTGCAGTGCCTTTTTTCACAAGACTTTCAGAAAATGAGAATGTCAAGTTTCAAGGCCTAAATATGTCTTGTATTCTTTTTTTACAATGACTTTTTTTTAAGGTGACTAGTGTTTTTACCTCCTAAACTAATATATCTTACAAAGAGATGTACATCCTTAAATGCCCTCTCTCCTACAGTAACCAAAAATTCATCACATTCAATGTTGACTATAGAACATGCATTTGTGTGACTAGAGCCATTCCCTAGGTCTGACAACAATTCCTAGATTTTCATTTTTCTGTTAAAAAAACAAAGAACATAAAGGCAGAGGTAGTACTGGAAGTAAAGCACAGCTGAATTTTGCTTTAAATTTTTGTAGTTCTTACTAAATACGGTGGTACATACAATGCTCTTTGGAAGGTGCTTTGCCAAGATCAGTCTGTCAACACTTGAAATAATTAAGTGATTTATGGAATCATATGCTGAGAGATCTGAGAAAGACTCAGGACTATATTCTTCCCAAATTAAAAAAAAAAAAAAAGTAATGAAAAATGTAATTGTGATACAGTATCTTAACGTATTAGCCATGCTTGCTTCCTCAAGTTTCTTGTCTTTAGCAGCTGAGACAATTTCATCACTATTTTGTGATATAAATATGCAGTGAAATGACTTCTGAAAAGGCTAGCTCTATTTTGTGAAATATTTTTTCTATTGACTTTTTTTATGCAACAGCTGTTTCTCTGCTATCAACCTCACAAATGTGGCTTTTTCACAGCTCTGTTTTCAGGCAGAAACTGTCACAGAAGTCCAGCTTTCCTTCATTATTAGTTGGCATGTCTGATGAGTCGTTTTCATTTCCTTGATACTTTTTAGAAGATTTCAGGGCTGTCAGCACTTTGGTGAGCTTCTAGGTTTATTCATCTGAAGTTTATTACACATAATGAGGTAAGTGAAAGGGATACGTAGGAAGTCTGATTGATGACATGGCCATTGAAGTGTAACTTTTCAAGTGTACAGTTAGTCCTGTTCCTTCAAACGTGCAAGAAAGGGAGAAAAGCTGGGAAAAGATGAGCACAGAGGTACGGAAAAATACAAATATTTTTCAGTCACACATTTTTCTGTTTGTCTCTTAGTATGAGGATTCCAGAAAGTAATGGGAAGCATGATGAGTTTAGTGTTTGGTTATGTTAGTTTTTCATTCTGCAGTCAAATAAGATCCTTTTTGTTTTATACAGTGAGATTCATCTATCCTGGGTTTACACTTCAACATCTGAGCCAGGTTGCCTGGCCAGTGCTGAGGAACAGACACATTACCTGTATGTGCCTGGAGACATGGCCAGGAGCTAAGCTCCCTGAAAAATGCAGCTTTTCCAGATCCATTTTGGGAAGGAGCTCAGGCACATGTTACAGTCTCTGAGCAACAGAGGGGCTGAGTTCTGCCTGCTGAGAAACTGGAGTCCCACCTGCTAATTCCTACACCCACGGCTTCCTCACAGCAACAGAGAACAGGAGATGTGACATTATCCTCTCTGATGTACGTATGTGCTCACACAACAGCAGTCCGCTGTACCTCACTGGACACGGAGGGTTCATGTGTGTTCATTCTCCTTCAGAGTACAAGGAGCAGAATGTTTGAAGGGTTTCCTAGTGCCCTGCAGAGCAATGCTCTGGACCCGTGAGCATTACACAGGATCGCAGAATCCTTGCAGTTGGAAGATCTTGAGATCATCTAGTCCAATCCCCTGGTCAACCAGGGTCAGCTAGAGCAGGTTGACCAGGGCTATGTCAAGTTGAGTTTTGAGTACCTCTAAGAATGGAGACTTTACAGCATCTCTGAGCAACCTATTTCAGTGTTTAATCACTGACATAGGTTGTGTTTTGTTTTGTTTTTTAAAAAAGTGTTTGCTTGTGCTGAGATGGAATCTGCTGGTTCGTGGTCTGCTTGGTGCCTACCAGGACCCTCAGGGCCTTTTCTGCAAAGCTGCTTTCCACACACTTGACCACCAGCATGCGCTGGTGCCTGGGTTTATTCCTCCCCAGAGGCGGGACTTTGTGCCTCCCTTTGCTGAATTTCATGAAGTTCCTGTTTGGCCATTTCGCCAGCCTGTCAAGGTCCCTGTCAAGGCAACACAGGCCTCTGGTGTATCAACCATTTCTCTCTGTTGTGTATCTTCTGCAAACTTGTTCGAGATGCGCTTTCCACCATCAACCAGCGTTAATAAAGATTTTCAATAGATTAGCTCCAATATCAACCCCTGGGGTACATCACTACTGGCTGGCCTCCACCTGGACTTCACGCTGCTGTTCACAAACCTCTGAGCCCAGCAGTCCAGCCAGTTTCAATTCACATCACAGTCCACATATCTAGCCCATACTTCATCAATGTGTCTACAAGGACATTACAGGAGATGTGTCAGAAGCACTACTAAAGTGAAGGCAAACATCATAGCAGCCACAATGCAAGATCCATAATCACTGCTCCCATCTGCTCCCAGGCTGCGTGCTGAGATTTTATCATCAGCCAGCCTGAGATGGGCAGATCCTGGGACGCTGCCAGCACCAAGGCAGGGGCATGCAGAGGGAAGAAGAAAGAGCAGACCTTATGGTCTTTGGATCTACCACCAGCTGGAAACAGGTAGGCACATGTATGGCTTTAGGCTGACGGAGGCGAGAACAGATTTCTTTCCACTGGGCAATGCTGCGGTGCAGATTAAGTTGCAGCCCACCAATCTGGCACAGCAAGCGAGGGGTTCACCATGTCTTAGTGAATAAGCAGAAGACCTACAGATTCTGGCTCTGTGCCAAAAGTAATTTTCTTTGGAATGAAATCCAGGCTGGAATGGATATTTAAACGCAGTAGGAGCTGGAAGCAATACCATAGTGGTCTCGGTAATATATACCTTGAGTTATGAATACAAGAAATGTCTGCAACAAGAATTCCTTTCCAAATGACATGTATCGTAAGCTATTACCTGAAAGAAGCAGAGCTTCTCATCTATGTCTTGCTGAGCTCTTGCCTGAGCTCCTACCCAGTATACTCCCAAATGCTACAATTACACCTCTGCAGGCTGGTTTAGTCTGCGTTAAGCACTTTTTTAGTACGCGTGTCCATCAGAGTAAAATTTTTAACAAGAAGAGCCAGATTTGTTAAATGCTGCTGATCTTGGTTTTCCGTCTTGTTTATTAATTAATTTGTTAATGATAATTAGTTGATATATTTGTATTATTGGTCATTATTAATATTAATAATTTTAATTAATTTAAAACTTAGTTTTCTTTCTTAATCTGCAATTTCTAGAAAAACAAGTCTGTTCATAAGACTCTGAAAAATAATTACTGAGTTGTCTCCTAGAATAATATCGCATGACAACACCCTGTTATGTTTTGCAGCTAAACAAACATCTGAACAAAACTCTCCTTTAAGATAGAAGTTTATGTTGCTCACAGATTTTATTCACCAAAAATGTTGTTCCATTTTAAACCATTGTCTCTGCTGCTTTTCTTTTAAGGGATTTAAAGTGGATGAAAAAAAATCAGAATTGAGTGCTTTGTTCCTCTACACATCCTTAAGAATTACAACTGGAATTTTCAAGAACAGACTTAGTTTTCCCATATTTATTTAAGCATATGTTAAACATATAAAGTTAGCTTTCCACAAATAAAATATTGAATTGACCTTACCAGAAATTTTATGGAAGCAAAGTGCTACTGTTTTATAGTTGCTGAAGAAAAAGCCATTAGTCTTAAAAAAAAAAAAAAAAAAAAAAAAAAAGTAGCCTGTGTTTCAGAGTAATTTTACAGAAAATGGAGGAAACCAAGAGAAATATTAACAGTTTAACTTGTCGAAAACAGCTCAGTAAAATTGCCCCCATCCAAGTACTCACTGAAGAGATTCAGTATGCCTTCCACTTTCATGTGTCAGGGGCATTTAAGCAGCCGAAATAACTGTCATTTAATTATTCCAATAAATGTCAACACTCAATATTAGTATACTGGAAATCTCACTTTATCAGGTATGAAAAGGAAAATTTACAATTTTAACCTTTTTTTTCTTTTTTTTCTTTTTTTTCTTTTTTTTTTTCCAGTTATGAAGAAGTAACAGACGGGGGCAGTCTTGGACAAAAATCTCCTTTGTGCATTTACAACCGGCTGTATTGCTGGCTTCTGAGTATCCAAATTCAGGCACTGTGTCTGTTAAAAGAGACCACTTCAATAGTCTCTGTTTTTGATCTGTATTGTAAGCGTCAAGGAATGAACAGTGGTGAAGACCTGTATCACTCAGCTTCTGAGCAAAAGGGCTCCACTCAGCCCAAGGCAATTCGTAGAATGCTTCCTCTCACATGAAAAGGTTTCTATTTAAAAAATAAATAAAAAATCATTGCACAGCTTTTCAGGCCTAAGCATCGTTTGATCACTGGAGATTTAGTCTTGTTGTGTACGCAGAGCCCCGTTTAACAGCAGCTTCTGAACCCAACCCTCAGCTCCCTCTGGAAGCAGCAGAGATTTCTGAACTCTTGACAAGATCTAAGAAGGAAGATGCAGGACAGCTTTCCTCCCCGTCTGGAAGGTGACACCATGGGACAGGCTCGGGGTTACTGCCAGCATCGCTGAGAGGTACCTGCACCCCAAGGATATGTGCAGCTGCTGTCAGTGAGCTCTCCTAAGGCTGCCATAACCATTTGCTGTCTCGAGATTTGCTGAGAATTGCTCGGATAAAGATAAGAAGTAGGCACAGTTTTGGTTCTGCCCTGCATGTGCTAGCAGAACTAGCTCTCTGTGTTGCGTGTGCACCCAGGAAGTCTTTGGACACTTCCCATTGAACGTGATCTAAGGGCCTTAAATATGAAACCAAAAATAACAGGAAACTACATAGGAGGAAAGCAAGCTTATATTACTTGCCTTAAACAAATAGCCGGGAGTAATTGTGTTCCAAAGCAATTGATCTGACGGCTTAAGGAACTACAGGGTATTGTGACAAAGATTGTGAAAGCTGAAAAAAAGGAGAGGCAGTAGTTTCCTACCGCAAAAAGCAGATAACATCTTGAAAGATTTGGGGTTAACCTTTTTTTATTTTTTTTTCCCCTCACTTTGAATGCTCAGAGGATATATTTTGTGCACTTGTGCAAGTTTTGCAGCATCTGGATCTTTCACTAGATAAGTTGAACATCACCTCAGTCCACGTACTACACAAAAAACAAGGTATAAATAGGACGTTCAGCCGCACTCCACTAGTGTTGCAACTCCATTTTCCACTATTTGCTCATTTGCTCATTTGCCTGCAGTGACTGACTTTTCATGTCAGGCTTTTTGATAAAGTACTGTAATCAGCATGTGATCTTGATGGTTTATGTTTTCTTTTTTTTTTTTTTTTAATTTTTTTCTTGTTTTCTTGAGATTATCCATTGGGGTCATGTTGCAATCTTTAATTTACTGATGGCATCCTTCATAAATACTAGTTCAAACATTCCTGTAATATTGGCACTGCTCGCAGTAACGTTCTTTATCTTATGGTTCACAGAAAAAATATTGTCCCTGTCCTATTTAAATTAACACAGTGCTTAAGGTCAGTCAGTTTGCAACAGGGCCACGAGGAAAATAAAGCCTTGAAGAGCACAAGGTTTCTTACAGTGTGATTGTCAGAGGCATTTAGAATAGTCAGTGTTCTTCACTAGCACAAACAAAACCTCTGTCCCAAGGCTTGCAGTCTTGGAACACTGGCCACTAATCAAGTATTTTCTCTCATTCAGACAAAATTCAGTCCTTTCTACAATAGTCAGGCATTTTATAGGATTTTATCATGTCTCAAGGTTGCAACATATTTCTGTGTATCACTGGATAAATGAAGGGAAACAGAGCTTTAACTTAGAGCAGATTTGCGTTTTAGAAGAATTCTTTGCCTGCAAATCAGCCCAGGCCATCTCCTACAGCTCTGGCAGGATCACAGGTTTCTCCTTGCCCTGTTCCCACTGTAACCCCTCATCACCCACAGGATGCTCCGCAGGACTGGTGCGTGCAGTTTGGCTACTCTGTTCCAGCGCAACATGGTGTGAGATATAACACGGGGCTACGGTGCTAGAACAACTCTCCAAGTCATCTTGTTAGCGTAGCAACCACATAACCACCAAGTGATTATATGAAGGTGCTTTATTCAGCGCTGGAAGCCGGGGCAGGTGCCCAAATCTGGCTTCAAGTCCCGTTACATCCCGATCGTTATTTATACCTTCAACATTACGTAAGGTATACATATTCATTACAGGTTGCAACATCAGCCTCGCATTCCATTCTAATTAGCTCTCCTCCCATTTGCACATGCGTGGTGCCCTCCGGTGGTCGTCCAGGTGGTCGTCCAGATGAAGTAAGGAGTCTTCCTCTCCGTTAAACTTTTCACCTTTCCCACTCGACGCATGCTCTCTCCGCTCCTTGGTCCTGGTTCAACTCGTTTCAGCATTTTCAGGTTCTTATCAAAGGTCAGGTTGTACCTGTTGTCTCTCAGGGGTCCCTTTTAAGGATTTATTTGACCGTTCGGTATACTCCCTATAACAAATATCTCAGTATGCATAGATAAATTTGGATAATGTAAATACATTTGATAATGCTTATCTATATTTTATGACCCATCACCTAAGAAACATTAAAACATTCATTTGGTTTTCCACAACACTAACAATCTCTGCCACCCAACGCAGAAACAGGAGAAGAAGAAAGAATAGGCTATGTTGTTCTGCTGTCTTTGGGGAGGAATTTTGGGGAAAAATGCCTCTTAATGTCCTAGCTGTTGTACCTGGAGCCTAAGCCCTACTTCAGGCCACTGCAAACTTCAGAGTGTTGATGATGACAATAATAATAGTTCAGCACACATAAGGAGTTACTGCTGTTTGGAACATCTGCCGTGTTAAATATTTGGAAGGTTTGGCTTGGACAATCAGTTCTTAAATGTGCTCTGAATGTTTTGAGCATACAACGTCTGCAATGACAGCAAGCATTTTAGTCCTTGTAGTAACAAACCATGTGTTTGTATTGCTTCTGCACATGCTGGTTTGTTACAGCTAATATTAGTGTGTGTAAGAGACTGAGCCTACAGACAACTAGTCAGCAGCCTAATTAAATCAAGATTCATCACGATCTTACTCTATCCTGATCAATTCTTTCTCCCGATGCCAGGCAGGTGAGTAACTTCCCTCCCTGTCTCCCATCCCAGACAGGTAACGTTTAAAAACGACTGGTCCCCAACTCTGCAGGAGAGTCAGCCTGGTCTTTGACTGACATCAGTCTTTAGATAGTTCTCCCTCTCATCCTCACTGCCCTCCTCTACTGCCAGCCTGGAAAGCCTGGATGGGAAGCTCGACAGGAGGACAATGGGTCTTTCACCTGTGAGCTTTCCCCAGTGAAATAATTCTGCAGAGAGATATCCACCTAAGCTACACAAACCATCGGAGTCTACAAAGGGTATTTGAACCTATGTAATGATAAAAGCAATCTGGTTAGAATTTGACAGTATTCCACTAAATTCAAGAGCAAAACTCATTGGTAAGAAAGAGGGAGGATAGGATCAGATCATTTCAAAGGCAGCTATAAGCACCTTTGAAATTCAGTAAGCTTCAGGCTCGGCTCCTACAGGCAGCAGCTCTCTCCGAGCACTTCCCCACTGGTTCGTACAGAGCTGGCTGCATGTCTGCCAATTAGCTGTTTCTGTACTGTGTTGGGAAAAGAGAAACAGGCAGTGCTAATGCATTTTGTTACTGAAATCAACTGTGAATCATAAAGGTGCAATTCATAAAATAATATCCTGCCCTTCCATGTGGTCTAAAGATCATTTTCTTCATATTTTTTCATTGAATCTAATGATAGTTTAAAAACTTGTGTAGTTATTACCTGCATCCCCCTCCTCAGAAGAGAAAAAAGAAAAAAAAGAAAAAAAAAAGTGAAGAACAGCTTTGTTTCTCCAGTGTCCCACATTTTTCCTATATTTTATCTTTAAAAAAAAAAAAAAAAAAAAAAAACAATCCACTCGTGGCCTTTTGCCATGTGCAGAAAGTATTACAACCATAAGGCAGGGCAGATAACTTCAGATTACCAAGTACATTCTGTTCCTTTTCAAAAGCTTTCCTCATAAAACTTCTGAAATATTTCACCGTATATAAAATTTTCTGAATTAAGGAGCAAAAAAATGAACACCATAAGTGTGCAGTGCAGTGCTTCATTTTGGGGTTCACAATATTAGGTCGTAGCCTCGTGTGCCACATTTAAGGTAACATTTTAAAATAAGAGCTTGAACAAGGCTGGTGATTTAATGATGCATTTGTGTACCAGTGGAACAGCAAAATTCTGTCTTGGTAATAGGCATAATGAGCGCTCACTTCCTTTTTTGTCATCCTTTTTGCTAGAGTGATTTAGAGAATCACCATTGTCAAACCTGTGCTTCAGTGCGCAAGTCCAGTTCAGGTGTACAAAACAATTTCCTAAGTATTTGCCTCTTATCTTTCTGCCATTAACTGGTCAGACTGTAATTTTGCTTCTGCTATTATATTTGTGTCATTTTTGTGCCATTAATGCAATTCTCTCTGATTTTCGACTGGGTAAATAAAGGAGAACCTCACCATAAATATTTACATTCGCTATTGTCATTTGCGTAACTGCATTCTCAGAGAGTTTTCAACAATATTTGTTAAACTGCCACTGATTTTCTGCCAAGCAGGGCTCGGCACTGACACTTGCTCTAGAGGGAGCCTCTGGCTTGAGAAGATGGGAGGAAGGGGAGGGAGAGGAGCTCTGAGGGCTGCGAAGCCGCAGAGGCTGCAGGTTGATCCCCGTGACAGGTATCTGGCAAACCGGGACGAGAGCCTGCCAAAACCGAACATATTGGCTTGCAAAGAACAACTTTATGGCTGCAGAGGATTTAAAATACATAAAGAGTAACATTTTTCCACAGCCATGGGTTGCAGCCGATGTGGGGACCTGCTGTCCCTCTGCGTGACAGGAGGCTTGAGGCCTTGTTCCCGCCTGGAGTCTGTGGGGTAAAGGGCGCTCCAGGGGGGGCTGGACGAGGACTTGGCAGAGCAAATTCCAGCTCTTCTCCTCCACAAGCCTCCTGGCTTTCGGTATCCAGGCTGCCCGTGTGGGATTTAACCTTCCAGGGGCTTAGGAGCTCATCTGGAGACACTTGGAGAGCGGCAGATGTGGGAGAGAGGCGCCTGCGGGCCTGCTGCTGGTTGTAAAACCCACTGACCGTGAAGATGTCTGAGTACGCTAGTGGGACATACACAGGGCGTTAGGTAACTACAAATGAAACGTTAAATGCTGGTGGCCCTCTGAACGCCTATGTGGGTTATCAAGTACTTTTAATGGATTTTTATTTTTTTTATGTCAGGATATAAATTGTCCATAAATTTCACTTTGATTTCTTCATTTGTTTTTGGTCACTGTCTCTGTCCTCCTTGTGCTACAGAGGGGGAGCAGAAGCCACCCATGTACCAAGGACTGAGGTGTTAAACCCTGAGATGCTTGACTGATGGTGACACACGGGACATGGCAGAGAGATCCATCACCAGTGCATATGGGACAAGTATAAATGCTTCAGGGCACGTGGGAGCCACAACGCCTGCCATAATTGCAAGCAGTGGAACAAAACTCAGGTTTAACTGCTCATATTCAGCTGCTGCTTCCTCTGCTCTCATCTGCTGCAGTCACAGTAGCTGCTGCTTTCTTCGGTGAGCCTCGGTTCCCTGATGGCAGCAGGTTGCTGCCTTGCTGGGACTCTGTGGGTGAAATGAGCACTTTTCAGGACAGATTAAAAACAGTACCACCCAAAAAGCAGGAAGAGTCTGGTGGAGCATGCAGAGAGTGATTGTGTATGATCGTTTGTATATACAGATTACAGCTCAGCTGACAAATGGCTCTGGTCTCCTTGATTGGCAATTCAGAGAGAAAACTGTTCATGGGTGAGAGGCCACTTTGCAGCTTGACAAAAGGCATGAGGAGAGGAAAAGAAGGCCCATTACACGGGAGATTTAATAATAGTACATCATCACAGTCAGTTCTGTATGATACAGTTATGCAATGATTTCTCAGAGAATTGGCTAGATGGCCAGGAAGTCCTTTCCCATAAGCAGCACTAATTGAATATACAGCTGGATAACTCCAGCAAAATGACCAAGAGTAAGACGGTTGAATTAGCTGATATTATGAGGTGGTTTTTAGGGCTGTGATTCAGTTGTCCACACCTCGTTGTCTTGCACCATTTGAAGTATTTAAGTCATCCTTTTGGCCTTATTCTCCAGATGTGATTTGGAGGGGCATGGCTTTCCCCATAGTTCCTCTCTGCCCCATAAGAGCATCTCATATACCCAAAAGCATCTTCAGTGTCACTCGACATTTAAATGTATGCAACTGCACTGAGCCCCTGGATTCTAATTCCAACGAGATAAATAGTAGATGCCATCACTCCACTGCAATGCTTTTTCAGATAATCTGCAGATGGAGGGAAAGAGCACTGCATTAAACCACATGCCAAAGGTCATCTTTGCAATTACAAGTCTATTGTTAGGAGTTAATCGTGATAACTGCTGGAAAAGAGGTATCATTAAGTAGCCTTTAAGATGTGGACAATTTGCCCATAATTATATGATTTTTGTTCCTGTATTATGTGGCTTCCTGAAGCTCTGCACATTAAGACATTGCCTGTTTTTTGGCTTATATGCTTCATTTGTTGGTTTTGTGTGTGGTTTGTTTTTGGTTTTGTTTTCTAAAGAAATAATAATCAGCAAGAGTTAAGATGTTTTCTGTGTCTTCATCTCCCAGATACAATTTTTGACTGAACCAAAAGAGAACAATTTTTTCTTTAACTATGAGGTCAAGAGGATTTGTATCTAAATGGCCTCTGGAAGGGAATACTGATGCTGCTATAGAAAGGCAAATCAATAACCCTTGGAAAATAACCTCTTAGGAGAATGAACAATAACACAATCATTCAGATAAATGCACAGCAGGTAATGAAACATTTTTAGAAAGTGTAAGGCAGATTTTATCATCAAAATCGAATATTTAAGAGGGTAACTCAGTATGCTTTTGTAAAGGCTTCCTTTAAGTGTATTTTGCACTAGGTGATTAGTCTGCTGGACTGTAATGGAAAATGAATTATTGAATTTTTTAAATATTCAAGAGGATCTTGTTTGTTCTGGAAAAAACAAACAAAACACACACACATCCCAGTCCCCAGTAACAAAAGTGTGCGTTAAGTTATCTTCAAAAAGCAGCTGAGCTGACAATGCTTATAAAACAAAACAGGCAACAAGAAAATGTAACATCAAGATCTTAAATAGTTTCATGTTTCTTCCTTTCCAAGTTAGCCCACAAAATCCAATAGGTTCCATGTGCAATGTTTAAAAGAGTTTCAAGAAAATCTTATCTTGTTTCCAGAAATACTTTGCCGGTAAAGCAAGGATATTAGGGCATTTTGAGAACACAAGTTAAATGGATTCCTGATCCCGCAAACTGCCAAGCACTTCTTCCAAGCGGAATCACTTAATATTTCCCAGGCTTTGCTTAACATCATGCTTAATTAAACTTCTGCTAATAAACATGAAGGGCTCAATTTAGCTCCATAGCTAGACTCCATTGACAGAGTCGTTCAGTCAAGCCCACTTATCTGCTTGTGTATTTATTTTCAGTTGATACATGCAGTGTCTGCACATATATAACTATATATGTGTATTTTTAAAAGAAATCCAAGATATAGGGGGGGAAAAAAGCTTTACTTACTTCACAATATAAATGAAAATTGCTTTTTTAAGGAGATGTTTTGTCTTGGGTAGCTTTCTAAATTTAAAACAAGTATTTCACAAACACACATACATCTTTACTGTGTTCTTATCTAATGTATTTTAGGCCTGAATGTCTTTAAATGCAAATACATTAATTACAATTGTGTTTATTGAAAAAAAATAGGGTTAAGAATGTAAATTGTAAATTTGGCCATAAAATACCATATTTTTCTGCCCTGTGGTGCTGTTAAGGTACATGACAGAGCAGTGTCACCACAGCTGTCTGATGGCTGCTCGTCTGAGTTAGATGTTCCATTTGCTTTAATTTAAAGCCACCACCAACAATTTTAAAACATTCTAACTTGATGCCATGCAAAAGACAGGGCTTATATGCACTACATATTTTCCAGCTACAGTCTAGAAATGGGCACCATATTGCAGCTTTTGCTCAGCTGAAATTACCTGAGGGAGACTCAATAAAGGTTTCCCTACAACATGTATGTAAGAACTATTATCCCATGAGTTATGCACGGGTACAAATGGGAAAGTCTCATTTCTGCTAATTGCAAATTCCACTGGAAAAGTAAGGAGGAAAAAGAAGCATTTACTAAGTGGAAAAGCATGGAAAATAGGGAGAAACGTGTATTTTACTGTTTAATGCAAGACACTGTAAAACCTGAAGAGGAAAAAGTTCTAACAATTAAATTCTTCAGTCATTTACTGTTTGCAATTAGGACAGGAGTTTATATGGCTGGAAGCCCAGCTCTGGCTGTGAGGCCGTTCTCCAGCTGGGATGTGGTAACCACCCCATAGCTCAGCTGCAAAGGAGCTTCTCAGAGGAAAGGAGCAAAGGGGCTGTGTTAGCTCATCCAGGGGACGAGTAAGAGTAACAATGAAAGCAGGACCATCGGGACCATCAAGAACCAATTTTTAAGCTGGGACAGGAAGCAGCACCATTTTAACCATGTGGCAAAAGGGCTGGAAGAAAAGGAAAGAAAACCAACTATGTCCATCCAGCAGTAGTAGAAGCAAAGCAGCCTGGTGAACACAGACTGTCCTTCACACTGCTGGCACGTTTGAAGTTGCAGATGTGCAAATTCAGAAAAGAAATGGCAATTACTGTCTGACAAGGCAATGCAAAAAGCAGGCGGCAACTCTGTAAGTTCAGGGAGAGCTACAGTGGTGTGGGATGGGAGAGCTCTGTGTGCAGGACAACATTTCTCTCTGGGATACAATACAACAATTTGTTCTACCTTGCATTTGTCTGTTTCAAATGAGTGCTCCTGAAGCCAAGTATTTAATTCTATGTCTGTGCTTAGGCAACTTGAGTTCCAGCACTACTGGAAATGCACAGCCCCCATGGGCGAGTGTACAGATATCTAACTGCAAAGCAAAATTTTTCTAGAGGACATTCAGTTTGACAGCTGTAGCTATTCCCTTCTGAATATTTTCAAATTTTACTAGGAATTACAAATATAAAGACTAAGTATACATGAAACCACATCTGTGGTAAATTCGTTGTATCATTGACTCCTATGAACATGGGTGTTCATAGATAGTTTCTTGTGTTAATGGCTCAGTTGAAAGACGTATATGTAAATATTTATTTATTCACAAGTTCCTGAAGAAATCTAATGGTTTAAAATCACTCAGCTTCTCTGTAACATCAATGATATTTTTATCTGCTCTGTGTGTACATAAAAGGAATTATTCCATTGACAGTTACTTTTTCACAAGTGACACGTACAAAATAAAAGTGACCTCACTCACCAGATAAAGATGAAAGAAAGAAAAAGAGAAAAAGAAAGAAAGAAAGAAAGAAAGAAAGAAAGAAAGAAAGAAAGAAAGAGAAAGAAAGAAAGAAAGAAAGAAAGAAAGAAAGAAAGAAAGAAAGAAAGAAAGAAAGAAGGAAAAGAAAAAGAAAGAAAGAAAGAAAGAAAGAAAGAAAGAAAGAAAGAAAGAAAAAGAAAAAAGAAAGAAAGAAAAGAAAAAAAAGAAAAGATGTGATTTATGGAAATCTTTAATGGCTGTTTTATAGTAAAAGGTTAGAAGTTCTCTCACTTTGTTCGAAGAGTGCTGTGGTCTAGCTTTACTTATTCATGTGACATACACATGCTTTTTCACTTACACAAGTGGTTTAGCTTTAATTATACACTGGGAAGAAAATAATCATAATGGCAACAATTGATTTCTCACTCTGTCTTTGATTAGGCAAACATTTTGCCAATCCATATTGCCTCAGTTTTTCCTATCTCTAAATTTAGAAGAATACTAATTTAGCACAATTATCCTTAAAAATTAGTGTTTAATTCCCATTTTTATCTGAAATTACTAGAGCATTACCCCATAAGCTGATCATCCTGTCTTCATCCACAGGGAAAAGGAACCCTCCATGCGCACGTAGCTGTCAGTGCAGATGAAGAAAGCAGTCAGTCACTTGTTCCTCTTTCCTAATCCTCCATTTACTCTCTCTGGCTACATCCGTATCCTTGAATCTTAGAATCATAGAATCATTTAGGTTGGAAAAAACCTCTAAAGTCATCCAGTCCAACTGTTAACCTAGCGCTGCCAAGTCCACCATTAAACCATGGAAGATTGGTCCAGGGACCACCATCAGGTCAGTACAGGGACCCTTCTCTGGTCCTAAGGCCAAGGGGTGCAGCACAGCCAGCCCCTGTGCATGAATCTGGACCTCTGTTATTTGCCTACGCTCTGGTAGTTTTCTCAGAGGTGCTAACCATTAAACCAGTAATTGTGGAACTGTCTTTCACACATCCCTAGCACTCTGCAGTAATTAGTGAGGATTTAACCACAAAAGGAAGAAAATACCAAGAGAAACACTCCTACAAGATGACTTCTTCCTCCCAAACCTTCTGAATGTTGTCTCATAGAAGACAGTAGTAGGACGGATCCACTGGTATTGCAGATGCTGCAGATGCTGCTATAACACCGCTATGTTTTTTCAGTGCTGACTACATTATTTTCTGCTTCTCTTGAGAACTAAACTGCAGACAATTGCAGTCAGGTACTCCTGAAGTGGATTGATGCATTACTTCTGAAGTCCAATGCCTTCAAGGGGACTAGCAGTGGGATGGGTTGTGTTCAACACTATACACATGGCATTTAATCTAGATAATCAAAATTATGCATCTTGTAGCAAATAAGACAGAAGAAAAATAGGGGAAATATGGTATTGAGTTAATGCTCCAATTAGTTTAAATGCTACTTGAACTTAATTAACTATTATATTGCTTGAAGATGTTCCATAAATGAATTGCAGATGTACATATGCAGAGGAGTGGCACTAATCTATGTTATTAAAAGATTTATGAAAGGATCTCACAAGACTTATAGTACCCATAAATGTGATCACATATGAGAGTAAGTCTTAACTAAAATCTTTTTAATGAAGCTATTACTGTTAATGCCAAGGTGGGTTTTTTTTGTGTTGGTTTTTTTTTTTTTTTTTTGGTGTGTGTGGTGTGGTTTTTTTTTTTGGAGGGGGGGGGGGAGTTCCTTTCTGGTTTCTTGCTTCAGTCCACGCTTGATATTCATGATCATGTCTTGAAATTCCTTACTTTTGTGAACAGACTTATATTTCCCCTGGTCCTTCGCAGGGAGCCTGCTTCTCTATTATATTCAAAATCCCGTGCCCTCTGAAGTGCGTGAGAGTTTGACACTGGCTCCTGGGGGATGTCTCGCAGGGCGTGTAATCACTGTGTGCAGACAAATTGCAATTTAATTGGAAATGATACATTTCACAACTTGTTAAATTCGCATCCTTTTTTACAAAATACAAAATTTCATTGCACAGATCATTTGAACACCTTTGTCATATTGAAGGGGGAAAGAATTAATTAAATCCTGGATTGCCAATCAAGTTGAAAAGGCAAGATGGAAATCCCCATAAAACAGTAGGCAAGTAATGGTGCTCAAATTGTGATAGAGACTAATGTGTCTTGCAAATGAAAATGCCATATCCAATCTGTAATATAATGATGTGCACAGATTTCTCCCTGCCCCCATTCCCACTCCTTTTACTCAAGTCTAAAGTGCACTCTGTAATGCATTATTAAGCTAAATTCTGACCCAGTTTCTTAATTATCTGTAAGCTACAGGGAACTTGTAGCAGAATATTAACTAAGGCAAGAGATGTAAGACAGAAGAATCCACAATGGTATTAGAGAGAATCATTAACATTTTGCTAAGGAAATCCTTCACATTTTAATATTTAACCTAATCTAACATGTAGAATTTATATTTTAAAGGGGTACAAAGTACATACCGGCCAGGCCACCAAAACAACCCTGGCAAATAAGAAAAGAAAGCAGAAGTAGTTGGGGAAGCCCTCCTGGATCCACAAAACCAAAAACCTGTAGCATACTGACACATTTCTGGGACAGCAGGACTTCCCCCATCTATTCTTAGTGGATACCCTCGACAGTTGTTACCATCTCATGTAATGTTATGTGCTGCACTATTTATTTTAGATGAACTGTATAATATCATCTGATGAGGGTTATATAATGCATGCAGTTCGGGGGGTACAACAAGGAAAAACAACTGTTGTACTACACGACAGCTTGAAACTATCTTCCAAACATGTTTGTGCCTACAGGACGTTAGTATCAAGTTAGTGGTTTCAGTTTTATACCTTCCTGCAAGGGTACATAATAGTGGAATAGGAGAAGTTTTCTTGGTTAAAAATCAACCATGGCTATACTATATCAGAACTGAAGAATACATGGACTTCTACCTACAAATCTGCAGGCATATATAATTATGAATGTTTACTGTATCTCTGACGAAATCTGTGTGTTTCAGTGACTGAAAAACATACTGCAAGAGCAACACATTTAGTGAGAACAACTTTTAATATAAAATATATTTCAAAATTATTTGAGGGAAAAATACTTTCCCCACCCCAAAAATGAAGGATTTTTGGTATGCTCATAGGGAAGGTCAAGCTTTAATTGTAAAATTTAGACAGCAGAGAAAGGCTGCAAGGTGTACTTATAATTCTATGGACAAGGATGTATATGTTCAGTTCAAAGATCAACGAATGTCCATGAAGTCCAATCACCATAGGGTTAAGAAGTCACCCAGCTCAGCAGAATATAGAATTTGTGTATATATATATATATATTTAAAAGATTAGTTTCATAAATTTATCAACAAACAAATCCTACCATTTGAAAAAGAGTAAGGAGTCAGTTAAATACAATTTTTTATTAGTAATAGTGTCAAATGCAACTTATGTGGCAAGTCTGTAGTTTGCAAAACATTTGATGATTTGAAAGTGCTAATGAGCTTAATGCACATTCAAGTACATTGCTTCAATTTGAAGTGTACTTCCTCTACTGGAGCGCTTGGATGTATCATTGCTAATGCTAACACTGCGAATTTCCCACCTCAACCCGCTAAATATTATTCTCCTTCTAGGAATACAGGTGTCCAGAAATTCTCCAAAGTGACAAACAATGAGACCGAGACACCTTCCCTTTACACATAAGAAAACAAACAAACAAACAAGAGATCAACACTTTATACTTCAGTACCTACATCTGTGCTTAGGCATTGAAACAAATCGCCTGACTTTCGAAGGGCAGATTGTTTTACTTTGTAAAAGTAGCACACGCTTTTTGCATTTGCATGGCCTTGTATTTTTCTTTTAGAATACTCATTGTGCTCTATCAGGCCTGAACATCCACGCCATGGGATCCTCTACAGAAAATGAACTTACTTGTTTCACAGAGATGCATTCACAGTTCCTTTGAGTCCGACTGCAATAAAGCCAGCGTCTAGTCACCCTTCCTTGACTGGAGGATGTTTACCCACATAAATAAGTCACGTAAACCGCCTGTGACATCCTGACCCCACAGTGTGTGTGGTTCTTTCATCTCCTGAAGTGTTTTGATCCAGTGGTGGACTACGAGGAAATCTGCACGGCCGCTTAGGTGGGAAACCGCTCTGACGGATGCAGCCGTGGCTGGAGAGACGACCTAAGGGCCTTTACCTCGTCTTCATCAAGCAAAGCGAAGTCCTCAGTGAAAATATGCTGGTATCTATTGCTCACTTCTCAGCATAATAACCAGTGCTATTATTGTTAAATGAAAGAGAACCCCCCTCCCCCAAAAGCAAAATCATTTATTTTGACACAGAAAGTTTCGTCTCCTCGTGTCATGCTGCTTCTTGGTTGTCACTGTTTCTCTCACAGAAATGTCCAGTAAAAGATCTTTTCTTCTCAGGACTCTATTTCTTCCATCACTTCCATGACAATCGTTCGCGGGCCGGTCAGGATGAGGTTGCTCACTGTCCTGTAATCCACGTGGAGAACGTTGAGGCCGTTCACAGAAACGACGAACTGGCAAACCTGTGGAGAAAGACAAGCAGCAAAAGTTATGCATTAGACTTTTTGTGTCAGGTTACCTACAAAGACATCAACTCCTGGGCATGCAAAACCTCCAGAACTCTTTGTGCTCTCTCATTCGGTGCTCTTAAGAAAGATACAGTCCTTAGAATTAACTTGGCAAGATAATTTTCCTTTTTTAAAAAAAAGGTTTTAAATATCACTACAGCTTTGAAACCTGTGGAATTTTGAAGTTCTACGTCAATATTTTTTCTTACAACACCATGATATCAATGGTGCTTTGCAAACAATATGGGACAAGACAGCTCTGGCCATTGCAAACAGGTTGTTATTCCATCTGATATGATTTAGACAGCTCTTGATAGTCACAGTAAAAATGTGCGTCATGTTTCCAGGCTCAGGGCAGAGCCTGGATGATGATCTCACTAGATTCAGCGCCAGAACCTCCACCAGTGCACAATGAACCCAAAGGATCCAAATTCTAGGAAATAATACCATGGAACATAAAATGCCACTGTCATTTTCAGGAGATATTCCAACATAAACTTAGCTCTTTATACTTCTTCTGTGAATGGTTTTTGGTTTTCTTTGGAAAGTATGGATCATTAATTAATTTCAAATATGCTAATATTTTGTTTCTAAATGTCACAAAAATTTCTAATGTTGAAAGTTTTGTATCATCAGAGGTTATTTTCTGTCCAAAAAGTCTTGATAGAAATATTCGGACCAACTCCACCGTGCATTTCAGTGGTGCCCAGTGCCAGGACAAGAGGCAATGGACACAAGCTGGAACACAGGAGGCTCCCTCTGAACGCCAGAAGCACTTCTGTGCTGTGTGGGTGACGGAGCCCTGGCACAGGTTGCCCAGAGAGGCTGTGGGGTCTCCTTCTTGGAGACCTTCAAAAGCCACCTGGACGTGGCCCTGTGCACCCTGCTCTGGGTGTCCCTGCTTGAGCTGGGGTGGGACCAGATGGCCTCAAGAACGCCCTTCCTACCTCAACCATTCTGTGTTTCTGTGATTCTGCATCTTAAAAAAGTTAGGAAAAGTCAGAGCAAAAAGTCACATCAGCATTGTAAAAACCTGACAAGGAAAAGAAAAATATCAATATTTATTCCTCAAAAACATTAAGCCTTCTCTGGCTGTAATCATAATATAATGGTATTTGTTAAAAATGTCAGAAATGTGTAGTGTCTAGATCTGTTTTTAATGATAAAAATATGGAGCCTAAAGAAACAATAATATCATCCTGATGCTTCAATGAAAACAATGCATTCCCTAGAACGTTATCTTTCTCATAACTGATCTTGAGTCTGTATAAAATAAGCTCTGAAGAGCATATCACTATAGAAATTTTCAAACTTTATATTTTTACCTTTTATCTTTAGGCAGAAACACAGCAGCAGAGGTGGGAAACAGTTTTACTGTCTTACATTGCTACCCCTAAACCATGTTTTCTCACAAGCCCAACCATTCAGCTTTTGCGCGTCAGCGACCTTCTGTCTCAAGTAGAGCAGGGATTCAGCGTGGTGAAGCCCAACTCGTATTTGTGCAAAATGTACAGAATGCGGCTATCAATGTTCCATTTAAGGAAAATTATAGAGGAAGCAAAGCCAATCCCAAAATAAAACATTTCATCAGAAATGCTACTGATGTTTTTAATCTCTGCTCCTTCGGGCCTACGCACAGGAACAGCAGCAGCAGCAGCCGCCCCTAAGGGGACACCAAACTTCTCTTGAACCTTACCCCTTCAAGAATTGCTGTGCAGGGCTTGAGGTCCTGGAAGTCTGCCTTAGTGGTTGGTGGTCTCAACAAGCTCTGAAGTATGGCAATCAGCTCTTGGCCACTTCGTAGCAGTATGGATCTATCTTTCCTGTGCCTTCATATGCTAGTTCAACTGCACGCAGCACCGTACAGCTTTTGCACGCAGACAAAGCTTTCTGAATGTTAAGGCTTTTGATTGAAGAGGTAGCCCATCATCCTCTTCAGCATGCCTCAATTAGCATTTAAGAGATATGTTTAGTTTAAAATGCAAATTTTTGCAGTATCTATAGGCTTCTCAACTCCCAGTGGTATTTCCTAATGCTTTCTAGGGCTTTCCAAGATTGTATCAAGTTTTACTGAATTATAGCTTTGGCTCCAGAAGAATATTTGAGTTGATTTAAAACAGACCTGCAGAAATAGCATTGTCTCTTCTGCCTTAATGCAATTTTTGGAAGTTGAATGGCTGACGTTTGTTTTGCTGCTGTCTGTTCTCAGACTTCTCGAGTTACTGGAATCCCAATGCATGGGACTCGTCTTTGGCCAGGGACAGGCACGCAGGCGTGTGATGGATAAATCTGCATGCTGGATCGTGTGAGGGGCTCTCGGGGACCCCGAGGAACGTCCCTGGCAAAGGAACAGACCTTCCAGACTGGCCAGCTACTTGCACCAAGGGTACAACCGTGTAAATGTGGATGGGCACCGCAGCAGCGAACAGCAAGCCAGATGCCAAAGGGCGAGCGTCTCATGCAAAAGACCGGAGTTGACCCATCTGCATTCCCAAGGTGTTTGTTTCAGTGTATGCTCTTGACAGTAGAATGGCAGCTGCGTGTAGGGGCTGAGAACAGTCTTCTTCATACCATCCTTTGCACTGGATCCAAATGGCATTTTAGTTTCACCATTTTCAATTAGTTCATTTTTCAAAATACTCCACCCAAGCCAGGTGAGAAAAGTAGAGAGGCAGCCAAGGCATAGAAGAAAGAACAACTGCCCTAAAACTACATGAAAAGAGCTGTAAGGAGCAGAAGAGAGATGATAACACAGAGCCAGTCACCCTGGTGGCATAAAAGCTCTCTCCATAACCATCATTTTGCCAGTGCTCCCAAAAGCTGAGCCTGCAAATTCCAGCTCCAGCTCCCTTGGGGATGAAGAAACGTGGAGCCATGTGCTAGGTCCCACAGACCTGGTGAGGGGAGAGAGGTTTTCACGATCCTGAGCCCTGAGTGCTTCGTGGTGAGGGGAGCAGTGTCCTCAACTCAGCCCATTTTGTTCTCCCACCCCAGTTTCCCATCTAGTGCATCCAGGATGGGGAAATGAAACACAGTGCTGCTTTGTGCACTTTGGCTATCACGAATCCTGCCCCAAAGAAGCCAGCACAGTGAGCTGCTCTCTTGGTGGTGCTACAAAAGAAGTGCAAGAGAGAGAGTACCCGCAAACCAGCCCAGCTGAGTATGTCAACCCTCTTATTATCTTAGGAATTTTCTTAAGGCAGCTGGTTTACAAAATTTCAATGATTTAATGCTGCATTTATAAAAACACATTTCAAAAAGCTCTAAGTGTTCAGCTCATAACTACAGCTGCTAAGGGCTTTGTAACTATAAACATGCACAATTTCTCTGTAGCTTTCCACACGTCAGTAGCTATAATAGATAATAAACCAAAGTTAAAAGAGTCTCAAAGAGCCTTTTATTGCTCATTTCCTCATAGCTCTCCAAGGAGCCTGACAGGAGATAACCATCCATTTTTATCCCTCAAACTTCAAGAAATGACAAAGCCCAGAAGAAATTCCAACCATTTTGTTGGTCAGGATGTAGTGATATAAAAAACACGTAAACAGTAACAGTTAAATTAAGTAACTCTGAAATGAAAATACTTAATTACTTTTAAAAAATTACGTTAATAAACATTTATTGTTAACTATATCTGTTTCCCACCCTGACAGAAAACAGCCCACAGAATTATGGATAGGAGGAAAGGTATGTGTGCCTCCATCTTTCTGTGGGTTTTCACTGGCTCATACAGAAGATTTAACCAAATCCAGGTGTTCCCAGGAAAAGAAAAACTTCAGCTTAGGGCTTCAATTTGACCAGAAAGGATCTGGAAGCCTTCTGCTTAAAGAAGTCAGCAAAGATGTGTCGTGCCATTCCACATCAAACTGAAGGCGGCGAGAAGAGGAATTATAATTATTGTTACCACAATGTTTAATGGCCAGAATGAGGATTCTGCTCTACTGGGAGCTGCACAGTCCTTCCCCCCGTGACTGGTTAGTGCTGTCTGCCCTCCGTGATGAGCCTGGGCTGCTAGCTCATGCTTGGTCTTGCTAAGGCAAGGTGAGAAGGATTGTGAGATGCTCCAGGTGGGTATCGGAGACCTGACAGCACAGCTTGGAGAACAGTAACGGGCATGAGCATGAAATTGCACAAGTTAAGACAAATTATTTAATAAGGAAATTATTAAATTAAAAAATATTTAATAAAAAATATTTGATAAAAACATTGCATAGTTGTCAGTAATTCTTACCTAGCTGCCTGCTTTAGAATTGCCTTAATATTTATAAATGCTACTGGAATATTATGTTAGCATAGGCTGTTAGGCTAGGTTCCCAAATATTCAGAGGCTGTGGTATAGGCTTCAGTCACCCATCCTTGTGGAGCCAGGCCTTGATTTCTGGGCCTTTTACGATTTAATATTTTTAAAAATCCTCACAGAAATGATTTATTTTTTGAGGTACTCTTTTTAGAGGGCACTGTGAAAGATAACCAGGAACTAGAAATTCTACCGCTGTATTTGGCTTAAGTGAAAATTGCAAAGTTCTTGGGAAAAGTCCTAAAAAAAACCATTTAAATGTACAGACGCAGCGAGTGTGACTGCAAATCACTGGTGTGGCTGCAAGCAGCAGCCACACAGAGTCCACAGATAGCATATCTCCCAACAGTCAGATAAGACTGTGATTACAGAGTCACGTTAACTGGACATCAGTCTAAAAGGAAAGCACAGCACAAAGGGTTTGGCTCAGAGGATCCGCACTCTTGGGTGCCTGCCCCACGAACACCAGACTGTGCAGTGACGCTTTAAAGATGGTGGCAGAGTTGCTGTTTTTCAGCAGCGCTGGCATTTACCCCCTCATCCAAGCAGTGAGGGGACCATGCCGGGTCTAAGACTGCAGTTCAGCAAGGCCCTCCAAGCACACCTGTGTTTCCCCCTTCCTTCCAAGTGCAAGCAAGTGGCAATGTTTTGAGGGCCGCCACACACCAGCAGCTGCCCTGGCACCAGGCCCACTTGTTTCCAACACAGGTATGACCGGGCCTGTACGTGTGGCAACCACACAAATGAAAACCTTCACGTGGCCGAAACTCTTCATACGGAGAGAAGACGGAAACCTGGCTCTGATCTCGGGCTCCAGAGCAGCCAGGATTTCGTCCCTGGGCCCGGCCCGGGCCTGACGCAGACCCCTCGCAGATCCCTTCAGGACCAAGGTGCTCCAGAAGGGATCAGCGCCTCGCACAGAAACATGCAGCTGCTGGGCAAGCTGTGTGCTAGTCAAGTCCAGATTTGGCCCTCTGCTCTGCTCATAAGCACACAGATTTCCATATCGGATAGATTAGGACATTCTGGCTTGATTATTATTTCTTCTTACGATCTGAGGTGACACCAAAGCCACACAGATAATTTTTTCTTTGAGATGAACCATTCCCAAAACACGTGGAAAATTGTGGGGTTTGGGTTGTGGGGTTTTTGTTGTTGTTGTTTGGCTGTTTGGTGTTGGGTTTTGGTTGGTTTTTTTTTTGTTTGTTTGTTTGTGTATTTTTTTTAAAAAAAAAAAAAAAAAAAACACCTTACCAGCATCAAATAGAAATTATGAATTCAGGCAAAGGTAGGAGTCATTTTCAAGCCTGGAAAATTCTCAAGCAATTTTCCTAAGAACTAAAATAAAAGCTTCTAAGTATAGCTTCTTTCAGACCTGCCTAAAGAAAAGTGTATTTTCACAATTTTACAGAACAAAATTTATACCAGAATTTACGATGTAACTATTAAAAAAAAAAAAAAAGAGTATTCCAATGTAGGTGGGTTTGCTTTTCTTCTTGCTAAAGAAAATTAAAATCATATCCATTAAAGAAACAGCCAGCTTAAATTTCTTTTATAGAGATATCCTCAATAATTACAAATAAATGTTCTTTTTCATGTGCTGCTAATCCTACAGGGGCAAGGACCAGCTGGCTAGCTGGAGTAGCTCAAGCTTCTGATTGTTTCATGATGGCGTTCTGCAACTCGTTGTAATCTTCCAGAAGAAAAACTCTGTAATTTTTCTTCTTTACATGTGTAATTTGGAAAACCATGCATTTCCTATACGTAGTCTGCAGGAGAGACCTGCAAGATCCTCGCTTCATTTAAACCTCAGGCCATGCTGTCAGTATGCAGCCCTCATTACAGGCACCTGTGCAAACTGTGGCTGAAGGACAAAGGTTTTGCAATTATCCCTGCCCTGAGTGCTGGAGGCCCACCAAGCCAGGCTCTTCACGCTTGTCAACCACTTTTAAAAACTCTGGGCCCAGTTCTAAGATAGAAACCTTCCTGGTTTATTCCTGTGGTACGTCCACAGCTACAGCCTGTGAATATTACTAATCTGCTGAAACTAAGAAGGAAAAAGCAAAGCAAAAAAAAAAATATACATATAAATAAATATATATATATATTCTTTACCATCACTTGCTTAAAAAGGCAATGCGTCTGCTTTGGCTTTTCTTGTTTTGCTGGCAGATTTCAGCGGAAGACGACTTCAGTGCTACGAACATCTGAAATTCAGCTTTCCAGCCTTCAGCAAGGAGGAAGGGGATCTCCAGGCTTCCAACATTTTAAAGGAAGAGCTATGCTTGAAATGCGGTTTCCCTCCCTCACACTGCCCCTGCTCCTCTGGGACTCCGGGAACTTGTGCTCCCATCCCCGCCTCCTGCGCACGCCGGAGCTCCCGAGCAAACAGATGGAAATCGAGACGTGCTTTTCAAAATCAGATTTTAGTATGAAATATGAAGGAGTTGCGAAATGAGGGAAAGTAAACACTCCCATCTAAGGCCATAATTTTGTCACAGAGGAACAAGAACTGTTCCACTAACTGTTCCACTTCTTACTGCAGTTGCCATTAAAAAAGCAGCTACTTACAAGCAGCAACCATGGAGGCTTGCCCTGTCGGTCGTTACACTGCCGAAATAACCCCCCTGAGCTAATTACCACGTTATCACCTCCTGGCTCACATGCAAAGCCAGGGTTTAGTACACAAAACACTTGGTAACACTACCAGAGGATAAGGTTTCCTTTCCTTAGGGATTAGAGAACTAATCTTACTTTTAGTAGAAACATGGGGAGAAAAAAGGTTTATTAGGGGCTGGACCAGTCACTGTCCAAGGACTCCACATCCCGATGCACCAAACCTCCTCCAGCACAGGGGGAGGAGGACACGATGCGAATCCCGTGCTCCCCAGGGTGCTCCCGTCCCTGCTGCAGCCCGTCCTTCGCGCTGCCTTGGGAGCACCGAGCCAAAGCGAGGCACCGCTATGTTGTAAGCTTGTGCCAGCAAAAATAAATAAGCAAAAGGACTCGTCTCCAGGCAAAACAAGTTCCCTGATACGCCTGACACGGTTCGAGGAGGGAGGCAATAGACACGTATCTGGCTGGAGGCAGACGGAAGGAGGAGGGTGACACCAAGATGAAGACGGGATCCTCCGTGGGTGCACGTAGATCTGCACTTAGATCAAACTGCGCACTGCACAGCAGGTTGAAAGTGCCGGTGAAATCAATGGCAAGATGGATGTTAGGTCAGAAGGAACAACCCCGGGGAAGTCTGAGGCAGCAGAACAATGGTGGAGGAGAGAGGGCGCGGGGATAAACTTTTCTTACAGCCTTACGCGCACAGCCTTCGTCTGTGCTGCTACACGGGCTCTGCTTTTTGAGTAAGCAACCCACAGCCACAAAGCGCAGGAATCCCCGTGCTCAGCAAACAGCCCAGGCCACAGAGATGCTGAACTTGCTGCCACAGAAGAGCCCGGGACACACGACTAACCTCTTAAAGAAAAGCAAACACAGGCGGCACTGAAGTATTTGCTCCCACTCCAGTGATCTTTCCTCTGTCACAATGGAATGAGGAAAAGAGATGGAAATCAGAGGTCCTAAATTTCTTTTTTTTTTTTTTTTTTTTTAAATGCATGGCACCGGAAGGTTAAAGAATCAAGCAAGGTCCTTTTCAACAGAGCTGAGGTTACAGCATGAAACAGAATAAATTGCAGCTCTGTAAATATCTCTAGCGAATGTGTAATTGGCTGTGGAGTGGGGTGGTGTGGGAGTAGGCAAATATCCAGGTCTTGCATAAACACAGGATTTTCTCTCCAGAGGGATGCATTTGTTGTTCGATCTTTACACCAGTGTTAAGCTGGCTTTCTGTCCCAGCACAGGGTGAGAAACCGGTTACTAGCAGAGCGTGGTGCAGTGCACGGTAAAGAAAACCGACCACATTTATAGCACTGCAAACATAACCATGTAATTCCATGTAATTCTTGCTCTGCGTCTTGATCTGCGGCTGCAGTCTGGTACGGATGGTTTGCCTGAGCTTCACTACAGGCTACCTAAGTATGAATTTCTCTAGTGGAGTGTTTACAGAAAGCACAATCTTTTTTTTTAAAGGATCTGCATTTTTATAGTATTCCCAACTCTTAACTCTTAACTGAAAAAAAATAAAAATAAAAAACACTAATATAAAAATTAATTCAGACGTGTAAGAATTAGTTTTTCATTGATATCATTAGATGTCAATGAGCCTCATCACTGGTTCAGGTGGCCTTTCCCTCCCTCCATCCCCACCGATGGGAGTCAAGCAGAATTTAGTCTTTTTTTCACTGGGGATAGAAAGAAACCATTGCTGTACACATTCCTCAGATACAGCACACAAAATAGAGGGCAAAAACAGCCCACAAGAACAACTTGCGGCTTTCAGTCTCCATGCAAGTCTCAGCCCCGCAGAGTTGAGTTTTGCCAGCTGAGACACGGCGTGGACAGACACCAACAGGGCAAGGTCTTGCCAAGGGAATTGCCCACGCAGGTAAATTAAAGCTACCTGTAGATACCTGCAGGGTAATAAAAGGTAGGGCCTGACACCCTGAAATGTAAATATTCCATAACTCAGGTACAAGCGAACAGGGAAATACAGGTCTCTACTTCTGGTGGCCCTACCTGGGCAGCAGCGTTACGTGACTGACCCCACCTGAGTCCAAGCAGGAGATGCCCATGGGTGAAGCCGAGCTGGCCTGAGCCACAGCAGCAAAGCAGACCAGTGACTGCACGCTTAACTTTACAAGTATTTTTATTATATGGTGTAAGTTGATACCTACCACGGAACAACTATGGAAATGTGAAATAACTCAGACTGCTGAAGGCGGCTCTGGGTGAAACACTGCACTGGTAGCAGAAGGACAGGAGGTCTTAGCTTAGACATAGCTTCTTTTTATGCTTTGCTGGACCTTTACGTGTTCTTTTTTTTCACAATATATCTACACCTATTCTAGAGATATAGCATAGATGAACTATAGAGCTAGAAGACAAACACACATCATGAATTAAGAACTTTAAAACTATCAATTTACTTGCAAGGTCAAATGTAGTTAGGCTAAGCTAACTGTGTGTAGTTAGTTTAGGTCCCATATCACTTAAAAATCTTCCCTAATCCAGCCTGGACCAGGGAGAGGCAAGGGCAGGCAGAGCTGTGCAGGGCTTCCTGAGCACCCTGCGCTATCGGGAGCGCAAGGAGCACGAGCGGTCTGCGCCGCTGGAGACAAACAGCTGCTCTCTGTTTTCACGGACAACAGTGCGATTGTTTCGCCATGTGTTTGACTAGCTAAACAGAGCCCTGGCTTCAATGCAACATGTTTCCCCGATCAGTCGCTTGCAGCAGTAGAGGAAGCCAGCTTACGTCTCGAAGAGCAACAAGAAAGCATGGCTAGGAGTGCGGGGAAGGCGCCCACGTCCCCCAAAGCTCTCAGGGCCGAAAGCTGCCGTGGCCACGGTGCTGTCATTGAAGCACCATCTAAGGACCCCTTCAAGGCTTCAAGGGAAACGGGTATTGCCACTAAACCTCATAAAACAAACTGCTTTTAATTCCCAGTCCAGAGCAAAAGCAGTTCAAAATTTATTAAGCTTTTTTTTTTCTCATATTTTAGCCGCTGCAGAAATCCAGTAGTGGGTTAAGTTGTTCGAATGAGACTACCCTTTGGAGAGCCTTGGCTACCTAGGAGTGACCTGCAAGAGCCTAAGAAAGCTCGAGCAAGGGTAAGATCACAGCTGTTCTGGCTGGCACTAAATCTCGCCATTAAAGAGGCTATAGACCCTGCTGGAATTTGGAAGCTGTATCAAAACACAAGCCCAGCACTGTTTCACAGCGCAGCTGAAACCAAGACTGCTTTCTCCCCTTCTGAATGGATACAGCTGTAAGACTTCAGAAACAATCAAGAAAGCCCTTTCGTAAGCACAGGGCGTTCAGATATCTGGTTCATCCTGCCATAAAACCCCACTTACTCAAAAAGGGGTTTTAAACCTACTTTTTATTAAAATAATTTGGCTAATTTTAAAAAATCCACTGACCTCCAATTATGAACATGCAGGCAATTTTTTTTTTTCTGAATCGTTTTTGCTGTTGATGAAAAGAAGTCAATGCACAGACGCAAGTACAGTAGGTCACTTGTTGCCCAACAGCATTTTAGGTGACCAACCTACAAACAAGGTCAGTTCTTATGGTAATTCCACCCTTGGGAAGGCAGAAGGAAGAGCTCTGAGATATCACAAAACTTTCTACATTTGCATAAGATTTCAGCTGTTGTAAAGAAAAAGAATCATATTTTATTGCCCAGTAAAACTCTCCCACTGCGTTAAAAGAGTCTTTAGAAAAAAATCACACAGAGTTACTGGAAATATAATACCATTTCATGACATCTGTAGGCCAAAATTCAGATCTGCGGTAAGCCAGTGCTAAAATTGCATTCTAAAAGTTTAGGGAAAGAAAAGGTAATTCACTGTTAAAGATTAAATTTGTATTCAAAAAGCTAAACCAGCTCCGTCTTTTGTATTTCACACAGGAATTCCCACTACCTTAATTCTTTTAGTAGATTAACAGTTTCTCCATAGTGACTAACATGGTTCCTGTTCTTCAAAAGCAGGACTGAAAATCAAGGGAACTGAGAATCACAAAAAGAATTTACCTCTGTTTTCATTTGTGTGGGGTAGTTTGCTGAAGTACTGCTCTGCCCTTCTGCATGGCAGCAGATCTTTCTGCTTATATTTCAGGGTATGACCTTACACACGCAGCATTTTGATTTCTTTAACATATAACACAGTCCCTGAGAGCCACAGCAAGCATCTATCATCTAATCCAATAAAAAAAAAATCTTAAAACTTTTTTTTATATATATATAATTTAATTTATGTCCACTGACTCAGAAGAACAGAAGCCCATAGTCCATTGCAGTGAATGCAGTCCTGCACCCCATCTACTTGGTAGTGACCATCCATTCAGAGATATCTGTACGTAGTGAAATTCACCCAAACATCCAAAACAGCTTCAGCATGAATACTGGAGCCTTGGTTCAAAACAAAATAAACCTTAAACAACTGCGGGGGGAAAGAAGCAAGGCAAACCAAGGAAACAAGCAGAAGAAATGGAGTTCCACCAAGACAAGCAGGAGGGCAGGTTGCAATTTTGACATGTCTGAAGACTGCAGGAGCTTTATCATAGCTTTAAAAGAACCTGAGTGTCATACCTGAAGTCTAATGATTTATTAGTGCAAAACAGAGTAAAGCAGAGGAGGATTTTGGTAAAGACTAGAAGAGACCAGAATAGGGTAGCAGTGGAAAAGGAAAGCCTTTAGCTAGCCCCAGAACAGTTACAACCTGGGCAGGGATGGCAGGCTCGTATACCACAAAGAAAGTATTAATGCAAACACAAATTCATCACCAAAAGGAGGAGGGTGGCTTAGAAAGAGAGCAGTTGGAGAAACCGAATTTCAAAACTCAGTGGAGCTGTGCAGGTTTAACACTGCTGCACAGGAGTCTCCCTATCTCGTCTATAAATTTTGGCTCTGAGACTGGGAAACCTAGACCATATGCTCTTAATCACAGCCCCTGGAAACAAAAGGAAACTTTAACAGACCTGGAGGGTTTTTCGTTTGTACTGGTACCATAATGGATCCACTCATCAATTTTTTCCACTGTTTCAGATTTGTTGGCATTGTCCATCTGTCTAATCCCATGTACAAGAATATCTCTGTATTCTGGTAGGAAAATGGTTGGTGTAGTTGCACGGAGGGTTTGTGACAGGGTAAAGAAGAGAATCCAAACCCAGTTTGTCTTCCAGGTGGCCACCATGGGGCAGGTTCAACCTGCAGGGCACTGTCAGAGTGTCTCTACAATAGTCTCTTGCCTCTCTGAGAGGTCCACAAGTTATACAGCTCCCACTAAAGAAGAGGAATAAAACACCAAGTAGCCAGTGCAGTGACGGGGCGGAAGAGAGACTGATTAGCAGCTCATCAAATCCTGCACTGGGATTCCCAATGACAAGGTAAAAGGCGGATTGCCGAGAAAACTTCTCATGATTTCAGTCAACCTAAAGACACCGTGCTAACGCAAAGGATGATCAAGGCCATAAGGACTCCGTTGTTGCACTTGTAGCATTCTGCAGTGAAAGCAAAGGAAAGATTTGCCAAACCCTGTCTCCTTTTGGCAACCAGACAAAGTTCTGGCAGTGACACACAACGCAGCTCCCCAAATCACATTTTCCTTCATTAAGAGAAGCCCTTAGCTTGGTGAGAGGGCTGAATTCACAAAACTCTCAGACAAAAGGAGATGTGCGCGATATAGCCTGCTGCCCAGTACTCATTTTAAAAAAGAGTTTGCTGCTCCTAAAACGCTCTGTCCAGCATTTAACTGCAATTAATGGTACTCGAAGGCATTTACTTTGTGCAAATGGATTCCAAAATCCGTGATGGTTCAATTAGACCTCTTGAGTCCCACGTCGTTTCCATGACCACACAGTGCAGTGCTCAGATGTACTCCTCAGGAAGAGAACTGTGTTTCGATCATATTTTTGCAAGGCAATAATCCTGGTATAGTTCAATTACCAAGGTTTTAGGGTAGGTCCAACCTATTTAAAAGAGGTCATAAAAAATTCAAGAACTGCTCAATTAGGTTAATGAAACGCACCCAGTGGAGATGGGAACTTCAGGACAATTACAGATGCGTCACCTCAGCTAACTCCTTGAGCAAATAAATGATGACCACAGACCAAAATGAGAAGGAAGGCACAGAGTAGGCAAATCCAAGCACAGATTCATGCTTCGATCAGGAAAGCATGCTCTTAAACAGTTGTCAAGGACAACCAGCCACTAACCCATTTTTCATGTCAATGGCAGAGTTGAGTATTTTCACATTCACAAATATTTGATCTCTTCCAACTTCTGTTGAATCATCACGTTACTAACACAGCTGTTTCACTACATTTTTTTTTAGTCTTTTAGAATAGATATTTGCCAAAGACTAAGTGGAAAGAAAAGCACCCAAAATGTTGACCGTTATGTTGTTACTATGTTCTTAGCATGTCCCAACTAATGGGACAAACCACTCTTCTTGAGCATGACTCGCGAGATATTTGAGGCTATTAGGTACCATCCTCAGGTCACTCTCTCCATCTCTGTGCTCAATATTGGCAAATAAAATCTGAGGATCTGTTTACAGCTGCATAAAGTGAACACTGAGCCTACAGCCTGTTCAAATTTTCTTTGGTTTCACAAAACAGGAGTAGATTTTACAGCAAAATATAAATCTGATTCTTTAAAATTAGATTTCTCTGGAGTCAAAGTTAGGTGCTTGAATACAGCTACCACATTTCCATGGAGGAGAATGGACCTTTATTTTATAGTTTATAATTAAATATGATCAAAAATTGAGACACTCACTTAGGGAGACATGTTTGAAACATATATACATCTATTTTCAAGCACCACACTAGTGGCATTCATCACATGCACATTTAGCTCTGCTGCTTCTCTATTTATGGACAAGCTATGAAAGCAGTTTGTCAGCAACTTTTTTTGAGTGTTCATATTACTAAATACACTCATTCTGAATTCACTCTAATGTAATTATCAAATTCAGCAGCTAGCTGATAACATGGCTAAAGGAAAATACCAACCTGCCTCAGTGTTTTCATGCTGTAATTGAAAACAGATGGCAACTCATGTAATTTATGCTTTTCTACAATCAGTAACATGTTGGGATAAGATAAGAATTCTAAGACTGAATTGCATCTGCTTCAACAACACCATATGCTAGTGCACAGTATAAATATTTATCCAAGCCTACTTCATCTTCTCATTTAAAGCTCAGTCACATGAGATAATAAAAGTACCCTTTGGATACCTTCAATTAGCACTGAAGCATCTCCCCAGTGCTTTAAAGGGTTAGAGTCCCAGCACCAAACACCAAAGTATCTTCCCTTTCCTAGACTTCATCGAGAGGTTTAAATGGCAGCATGTTCATTGTACCTTATTTACATAAGTCCCTATCTTCAAGCTCCCACTAGGCTGCCGTCAGGAATTACAAACAATTTTCTCACTTGTGATGTCCACGATCCTCCACTTTTCCCGCTATTCTGTAGAACATTGGAGATTGGCCACAGCCATAAGTGGGGTATTTTTTTTTCCAGGGGGAATAAATGTTCTTTGAGGGTTTTCAGACTGGTTATCTTAAACAGCTAAGCAATCACCAGGTTTGAGGTCAGATTGGCAAGGACCATGGGTTTTGCATTTCTCTGCAGCACGGGGTACATTCAACCTCCCAAGAATTTCACAGTTCAAATTTCTTGCTATTGCAGGAACTGAAAACAGTGGCAATCCCTCTGATATCACATGGTTTTGATTCCCCACTCCCTCCCCAAAGGCTGGCACCTTATAATGTGTAGCTTTTAGTTCTTTATGTTGCAGGCCTATAATATTTCGTGATTCTCGCTGTATTTGGACTCTGCGGACTGATCAGATAGTGCCTATCTGAGTGAGTGATGGCCTCGACAGCCCCTGACAACAATTACGTACCACGAAACAGTGGCTACTCAATAGCGGTTGAGATTTGGCTCTTAGCCTGCTAGTGAATTCATTTGACAACCCAGAACTGAAATAGTCATTTGTGAATGTAAAAGATGATGACACAGACAGAAATTTATGAGGCTGACCTCCTCGCTCTGCCAGCTTTTAAAGATCATCAGGAGAGCAGAACCAGGCTGAAATGATGCTGGCTATATCCTGCAATCCCCAAGAAAGGATTGGTTCTGGTGACCAATCACTACACGGTCCCCAAAGCCCCCTGCTGCTAACTGAAATGAAGAAGAACTGGAATAGGACAGAAAAGGTTGAGTGGCCATTGACAATGTGTATGACACAAATACCTTAGGTGTAACAGCTATATATGTTAATTTGTTCACGATCAGTTTAAGGAGTCAGATATTCTTCAGCATTCTGCAAAGGTTAGAGCTGGGCACTGGTTTCTCCAGCCAAAAGGAAGAACAGATAATCAGCAAAATTTGCAATTAATTTATCTCCTCCCTAGGCCTCACACCAAGCTCGGTCTGCGACATTTGTTACGCTCTGCTGCAGTGATGTCACACTAAATAACAACGTGTAATGTCTAACGAGTTTGAAGTCAAGTTGTGTAACTTTGCAAAAACACTTTTACCTTAAAAACAGAAAACAGTTTACATAATAAAACTCTGAAAAAGTGGGACGAGATTTTTCCTGACAACAACTGGCAGTATTTAGTAGTGTCATTTGCAGAGACCTGAATTTTGCAGCCAGTCAATCCGGAATATTAAAGCACCCTTGGAACTTCTAAACCCTGCTGTTCCTGTCTTCCCTTCTCAGTCTGCTGACGACAGCAGACAGCAAAACAGAGCTACAAATAACTTGGACGTACGCATCGCAACACTGACTCCTTTCATAGCCCTGCGTCGCCTCCAGCTTCTGCTTGTTAATGCGCTTACAGCCGTAACGATCCTCCAACGCTGCCACAGGCGACTGCGCTTCAATGAACCAGCTCTAAAAAGACTTTAATAAAGCTAATTGACAACATATTTATTAAATTATTTGTTCAGCTGCAAACCTGGAACCCCAAGCTGTAAAGGGTAATCCTATTTACTAGGCCCAGAAGAGGTATCGAGATTCAAAACCACAAAGACAATACTCTCTTGCACCTCTTAAGCAGACTGAGCTAATAATTTTCTCAGAATTAAATTGTCTTAAAATTACCCCAGAGGAAGATGTCGCTGTAACGAGGTGGTGCGTGCTGCCATGCCAGAGGTGGGTATGCATAATGGAGACCTGGGCATCCCAGTCACTCCACGCTCAACCATTGCGTGCGGTCAAGCGCTCCATGACAAGCTCATTGAAATTTCTACTGAGGCTTTCCATTCACAGAGCTTTGAAGAAGGCCGGGAACCCAGCCAAGTTCAAATTGAAAATGAGACACCACAGAATCCTTCAGGTAGATTGATCCTGTAACGTTTACTGCTTTATGTAACATACAGTGGGCTTTTAAGTGCACAAAGTGAGGTCCTACAATGAGATGGTAGGAAGCAGTCCTCTTGCAACAATTTGTCCAGCATAATGCAAAGATGGGAATATAATGCTCTCCAAGAGAGATAAGTGCAAAATCACAAGCTTCACAAATACAGACACTTCCAGAACTGATTACACTGGATACATCTCCTTGGGAGGAAAAACCCTGCTGATACTGCCAAGAACTTTTCTACAAACTGCAACGCCAAGCTTTGGCTCTTCTTCAAATTCTTGCCCTTTCATCATAGCCAACTTTCCTTGTTAGCACTTCTTTGGTGTAGCACTCAGAGCAGCACTGGCAGACAAAAGCCTCCTACACCGGGCCACCAGAAGTTACCGCACCGCGGTCTATTTTCAAAATGCTCCACCTGCAGCTTCTACAGGGGGGAAGGCTTATTTTCAAGGAGCTGTCACGGCAGAGCCTGTCATACGATTCCTTGAAATCTGCCAGATTGAAGAGTGCTGTAAACAGATGGATTAAGTGACATAGATTTTAAAAAAATTCAAATACTGCACTAGAATTTACATACCTATTGCCATGGGAACACCTCAACACATACATAAAAAACCTTATTTTCAAAGGAAACTGGCATATCTTCACCAGGGGCTAAACGTGTTCAGCATTTCTGAAAGCAGGGCACCATTTTTGGTGTCTAAGCAAGGACTCTTCTAACATATGGCCATCATGTTTCATGCACAATTCTGTTCTGAAAAGGGATTTTGTGTAAGGACAGGACCTTTGCAAATAATCAGATCTATCTTTTGTGCAAATTCAGGGCAATATATCCCAGTTTTGCTGTCTAAAATACCATTTACTCCCACTAGGACAAGGAAGTCTTACATTCTTGTGTTGTGAGTGGATCAGATAAACCTGCGTAACCCCATCAGAGGACGTGAGTGCACCAAGAGCAGGAACGGAAGACACAAGGACACAGTTTGGTACACAAAACCAGTTTCAGAGGTGCAATACAAAAACAAAATAAACAGGCTTAACTCAAATGTCCTACTGCATAGTTGCAGGGCTGTCAACACAAAGGCAAAAGTAAAAACAAACCCAAAGCCCACTATATTCAGCTCTAAGCTTCGAAGTTCAGAAGTGAAAACTTTAAGATTATATATGACGCTACAGTGTTATTTTTACAAGTCAAGTTTCAGAATAGATCTACTCTACTGCTGGCTGCTAAATTCTGAGAGAAGAAGATACTGTAAGGTACTAAACTCCCAACTTCAGAATCTAGAAAATACACATGCATAAATTCACTATTTTTAAATTTCAGTCCTGTATATTTTAGGCAGGATTACTTTTCAAAAACAATACTCTTCCTATAAAAATTATAAATGGATATTATATTGATGTATTGTATAAAATCCAGCTCCCTCCGGAATGGAGCTGGTTGCCAGCAGGATGTGTCAGGTGCTGCCTGTACCAACAGGCTCTGCAGCCTTCTAGGGCTTTGGCTGCCCTTCCTCAAGGGAAGTAAATGTTTCAAAGACAGAATGTTCTTGCTAGTTTCATAAAAAATCAGCAGCCAGAGGGGAGAAACTCTTATTGTATATTCACTAAAGAAGGAGCCATGGCATATCCCACCAGCACCGTGCAATGGGTAGGACAGGTGGCATATGCTGGGTGGGTGGGAATCCATGGGTGAGCATACTGGGAATGGCAGACAGATTCTAGAAAGCAGGATAAAATTAATAAATGAATTAATTAATACATTAATGGGAAACTGGGCTGCTCGTGGAATACACCTGAAACCTTCACTTGTGTTGTTATGATACAAGAAAACATGACGTAAGCTGCTCTTTTGCGCCTGGCCCACTCTGGACACTGGAATAGGTGTAGCAGCTAGTTTCCTTTTCTTGCTTTTATGTGTTCTCAGCATAATGCTTTGCTTTTATTTTTCCCACTGTACAAGAGAGTGACTAATTCACAGACACGATCCAAAACAGCAGGTAAGTCAATGGGCCCTGCATTAGCAGTACAAAAGCCTTCACGTGGAAATTGTATTTATTTATTTTTAAATCATGTATGAAAGCATTTCAACTCTTTATGAAATATGAGTGTCACACATTCTTCTTTCTAAAATGTCTTGAATTTTAACTGCTTTACAGTGACCAATGGGTTACACTAACTTCATCGTGAATAGGTATGCCTGGCTTCATCTTCACATGTAGGCAAAGTGTAGAACCTGCGTACAATTTTGCAATAAACTACAAATAAATTGCAGAGTAAAGGGGAGGAACGCTAGAATGTGTGCAGAGCTGGAAATAGGTGGAAATAGCAAAAACAAGCAAACAAAAGAAACAAAAAGAAAAAAAGATCAAGAAAGTAACTTGGAAAGAAGAGCTGAGTTTCACATGAGAAAGGGACTTGAAGACATCCCATCCCTGGAGGTGCTCAAGGCCAGGCTGGATGGGGCTTTGGGCAACCTGGTCTGGTGGGAGGAGTCCCTGCCCATGGCAGAGGGTTGGAACTGGATGATCATTAAGGTCCTTTCCAACCCAGCCCATTCTGTGATTCTATTGAGAACCTCTAGGACAGAAGACAAGAAACAGGAGGAGGGCAAAAGGTAACTGAAATCAACAATTAGAAATGCCTGAAACTGAAAGACACTCAGCCCAGGAAAGAAGAGCACCTCCCACTGCCAAGTATAGGCAGCCCAAGACCTTCAATTAGAAGCCCAAACATCCCGGTAAAGCATCCCAGTTTGACCACGCACCTTCATGCCAGCTGCAGCCGCTGGCCCGCTGGGGTCCACAGCCTGGATGTGGCAGGGCTTGCTGCCCCGCACCACGAAGCCCCAGCCAACCGCGTCGCCGACGATCTTGAAGGAGAAAAGAAGGAGGTGAGCACTGGCCCCACGACACATCTAAATGGCTCAGGAAAACTATTTTTTAATTCCAACACATAGTAATGAACACTGTGTGATTATATTTTATCAAAGCCTGCGTACAGGCCGCTGTATCACATATGGGAAAGGCACTATGTCTTCTGGTTTCAGTTAATTTTTTGTTAAACTAGGAGGCTGCAGAAGGCAAGGCTTTCAATGACTAGGTTCAAAACTGTCTTTTCAGAAAGGCTTAAAATTAAAATTTCTGTCCCATCGTGGTCTAAGAAAAAGTATGCCTGAGTAGAAAACTTCAGTCTGGGTAGATAATCCATGCCTACAGCAAACACAGTACCAGGAGCACAGAGTTTAGATGAGTTTGTATAATAAAAATATTACTGGCTTTATGTAATTTCACACCCTATTTCAGTCAGCAGCACTACGCTGGCAGAAAGACAGGATAAACAAGTGCAGAATCAGACCTGAAATGTGTGGAAGTACTGATAACGGACTTCAGGATTTTAAAGTACAACCCTTAGCAAATGCAAATAAGCTCTAATTATCCCTTCAGAAAATGTCTGTTTGGATTACCTTACGCATACAACACACAGAAGTAGAGAAAAATACCAGAGACGTACCGTAAAAGTTTTTCTGACATATGGGGCTCCGGGCATCAAGAGCTCATCGGCAGTCACTGGTCTCTTTAGTACTGTAGGGGTACATAAATGAGTATTCAATATAAGCATTCCTCTCAAGTTTTTCCTAATAAATAAGACAAAATGTTGGAATATGCTATCTTTTTGGTGCCAAATCCCATACGCTCTTTGAAGTCTTGAGGTCTTGCTTGAAAGTAGCAGAAGAGCCAAAGAAAAGACTGCAGAATAACTCTGAGCACCAATGATGAGATCTTCGGAAAACTGGGGTGTTGAGGTAACAGACTTTGATGTCTGCAACTGGCATCCCCTAAACACTACCACGAACTTCAGAAATGGCTGTTCCTGTGTCCAGTGCAGAAGTGGCCAACCTCCCTGGAACGAAGCATCTTTTCTTGCAGGCTCCCTCTGCACTTTGTGTGCTCTCTGCTATTTCATCTGACTCAGTTTGGAATCCTAGAATTCAGTAACAAGAAAATTCTGAAGAAAGGTTATATTACATACAGGAAAGCTTGGTAACCTTTCCTCCATTGCCCAACCCAAGAAGTGAGTCTTTGTCCCTTCTGAATCCCCACCTTTTCCGCCAACTTTTTTTTTATTGCTTGGGGATGGGAGGTGATTTTCCCTGGAAGAAGGCAGGGAATGTTGGCATTGTCATGCAACATTGCTGCTGTTTGGTTCAGGTATTATCCCAACAAAGAGGTTTCTGCAATTGTAAGCACAGATATCTAATGCCCTCATATCCCGACATTCCCCGCTACTTTTCTATATTATGAATTAATTTTCCCCTGAACAAAGTAAACGCAATGTTCTGTCAAATCAGATTGATACCATACTGTATTTTTCTGTCTGTCAATGCTTTACAACACAGAGGGCAATGGGAAGCTATACGTTCTTCACTGCATTTGCCTGCTTCACCTTTCAAATTATGACTGCTCTTCCTTTAGTGATAAATGATTTTCATGATGTCTGCCTTTTAAGTCACAGGTGGAATATAAAATTTCTCCCAGATGGTATTCTGAAACATTCATGAATTTCTTAATGACGCTCCTGGGAGCAGGAAGAATTCTAGCACACAAACCAATAAGCATTTTTTTTCTTTCCCGTGGATTTTGACAAGCAGTCATTTAGCCAGAGTTACACTTTTCAGAGCATGCCTGTTCAACTTAAAAAACCTGGATCATTATGCTCAGTCAACAAATGAGAATCAGATAAATCATCCACACAGGACTCCCTTGCATGCCACCCTTCATTATACCCTCAGAAATTTGGTTTGATGATTGTTTTCCTACATGACTGGTCAAGTCACGACCTGTTTTTTTTTAAAGTCCTTGCCTGCAACAGAACTCAGCTGACAAGATGCCTGTCTTCTGTTTATTACTATACAATTCAGCAACATGCTCTGGTTCTGGATAGCAGGAAATTATTGGTGAAAAAAACCACTTTATAGTCCAGCAGAGGTTTAAGAATTCCTCCGTAACATTTACATCTGACAGCCTTATGTTAACCTCTGCAAGATGGTGTGTGGATCTGTAGCTGTGCTACGGGAGAAATTACCCTAAGGGAGGTTGTGTTTAAAAAAACAAAACAATAATTTATGGAAGGGCAACATCAGCCTATCCTTTTTCTTTCAGTGTTGTGTAATCAGCTGCATTAAAATAAACTTGTTCTCACTGCTCATGGGTTGACACTTGGTATATAATCAGAATCATAAATGAATGGAATGGCTGGCATACTTCAGATAATGCACACGTTTATGGACAGCACATGAATGCTGTTTTATCTGTCCCAGAAAATTTTCCAGGATGCAATTATGGTGTACTGGGGCCAAGGGCTCACCATACCAAACGTATCAGAGCATTTCTAGGTAGTATACCTGAGAGATATTTTGCCAAGGTACAGTACTGTGGCACTTTTCATAGAGGTGCAAACGTGTGGGAAGGTGGCACTGAGCACCCTGCAGCAGCTCACTCTGAGTGTGCAATGACCAACAGCACTGAGAGCGCTGCCCAGAAATGAACAGCAGGTCTGGTGTATGGGGTTATGGCTTCTGGTCATGCAATCACACTCAGTCCCTCAGCTGATTTTAATTTAGACCCTCGTTCTCAATTCCCAGCAAAGCTTAAAGAGAGGGAAGGAAATGTGCTAACAGCAGAAAGAGTATGTCCCTGTAACTACACCTGTGTTTCTGATGGTCACTCTGCACAACTGGGATGAAATGCACTTACTTATCTCCAGAGTGAATTGTCAGCGTTCTGAACAAGACTCACATAGTGCTTGACGCACTCTCTAGCAGTCATTTAAAATGCCAGCATCCCTTTGAAGGAGAAGCTGACAGTCATCCACTGAAGCCTTCCGCAGATGTACAATGCTGCCCACACCATCAGCAGGGACCCAGCAGCCAGCTCCTTGCAGCGTGCTCATGTCTGTGCAAGACCACTGCTTTCCCACCTCCCTTTAGCAGGTTGTTGCACGGCGAAGCAACCCCCTCGCATGCCATGCACAATGGCATAGGTGTCCCCTCCTCCAAATGAGCAATAATCCCAAAAATGATCCCTTGCCCATCAGTTGTACACACCCCTCTGCCCAGAGCAGAACTGGGAATTTATACTAAATCCGAAATAGTAAGGAGCACAAAGGGCAACATGGACTTTGAACTTCAGGGCTCTTTCTGAGGGAAATAGGGAGGCTGAAACAACATCCATCCCAGTCTGTTTTCCCCTTCACAGATGTACAATAAGAAACAATTTTAACCAAGCTGTGGAAGAATGGGTGTGTTTAACCTTCCGGCATGGGATAGGAAATCCTTTCAAAAGAAAAATAAGCTTCACCACTACTTTTACCTTCCCAAACAAACCAGTGCAAGACCTAAACAAACGAAAACATTGACATGGTCTTTGACAGGCTCAAACAATGCTTCCTCCGGTTTTCGATGCTGCTGTTTTCTGAGCTGTGCTATTTCATAGTGGCCACTGGACAGTTAAACTCTCCCATGACTTACGCCGAAGGAATGTCTCGAGGAGGAGGCTTGAGTCGGCCCAGGGCTTGGCAGTGCAGAGGCGAAGCTGAGTCTCTGACTGCATGTCCTCCTCAGAGATAAATTGCAGCTCCAACCACAATTATAGGCTTGGTGCAGAGATTATGGGAGGCAGACGTCTGGCTTGCATTCGGCAAGACCTCAGGCTGGGTGATGCTAACAGTCCCCCCCGGCCTTAAAAACCCACGGTGCTGTGAATTTTTAATCTATCCTTGAAAAGATAAACCTAGACGTGACGTTAGGCATTCCTCACGTCCCCTTCTCCCCAGACAGATGCCGGTGCCTGTCGCCTGTGCATCAGAAGCGACGCCGGTGCTTACCAGATTTGGGGTTGCAGAGCACGGGGGGGCTGCTGCTGAGCGTCGGGCTGCTGCTGAAGTACCCGCTGCTGCCACAGCTGCTCATGCTGCTCCTCCGCACCGCCGACACGATCTTTATCTCCTTGGTGGGACTCACTGCACGGCCCGAGAAAACACAGGGAGAAAGCGAACTGGCATCCATTATTAAATGAGTTTCTCCAGGTTCTTTAAGACACTAAGCCATGCTTTCACCTTCCTATGGGGTAAGCGTGTTGTACACAGAAGGGTCACTGCATGAGTATAACATCATAGCTAACACGACAGCTGAACTGCTCCCATTGCAGGATTTTCTAGGAGGCATTTCAGTATAGAGAAATAAGTTTTTCTACTTCCCATTTATTCTTTCATTTCCTGCTTGATAGCATTGTATAGCAAACACTGCAGGATCCCTTCCCTTCATTTTTCTCAAAACCAGCATAGAATATATGGCAAATTGCTCTGGGCTTAGAGGGACTTAAATCCATTCTGTTTGATCGTGGACACTAATTTTTGACCAGCAAGAGAGCTGTTATTTATACAGGAGCAAAACCACCATAGAGAGCTACAGATTTGGTAAACTGAGCGAAAGCACAATCCCTGTGAACAGGGATATGTGATACCCTGTGCTTTTTTCAGATAAACACTGAAATCCCTCGCACAAAAAGGATGCTAAAGGATATTTAGCATCCCATGGAGTCACTCTACAGACAGCAGTAGAGTTGATGAGTCACCTGAGAGAAAACTGGTGTGTTTTCTGTTGTCATGGTTCTGCTTGCGCAGGCAAAAGGGGCTGTCGTGGCTTTCTGGCATCAGGCGCGACTTCTCAGTGAGCAGCTCCATTAACCGCCGCCGCCGGCGGAAATTCATTCTGCACTGGTAGAGCAAGTTGCTGTCCATAAAATGGTGCTTGTTGGACACTGGAAAAAGAAACAGATAGAGGCGATTGCTTGGTGGGACTGAAATCTAAGCGTACCTATCTGCCACGTGTGCCCTCCCGTGAGGAACAGACACTCACACCTCTTCCCTCCCCGCTGCAGACTCAGAAAAGGGGCAAGGTGGCCAACTTCACACGGGTGGCTTCAACAAGCACGTTTCTATGGGGTCGGTAACACAGCAGGAACTTCAGCGGCCACAGCTGCAAGGCATCTTTCAGGGCACCTTGATTAATGGCAAGCACTCCTTTTTGTTGAGTGGAAGTGGAAGCACTCCATCGCTCTGTGACAGGCCGCGTGACGCCCCTCTCGGTGCACGCCGTGTGCCACGCGGAGCTGTGGTCACTGCACACCAGCCTGACGTCCCTCCCTCCCCTGAGCTTTGTGCCTCGATCGCAGGCGGCCCTGAGAAGCTGGCCGCCCTGCCTGCCTCCGTCAGAGCCACGGGGCAGCAGAAAAGGGAGACCTGTGTATTTCCTCTGTCTTATCCACCACAGACACGGTGTCCCAGACACTTCCTGCATTCCGCTTCCTCTCCTTTGCACGCATACGCAAGGTTTGGGAACAGGCACCTGGCCAAAAATCGTTTCTAACGTAACGAGCAGAAGTCTTAATTGCTACCTGTTTTGACACTGAGAGCAGATCCCAGGTTGCTGCTGGACTGAGTGTGCCCACAGACTGCAGCCCGGCCGCAGAGTCTGCGTGGTCGCTGTTGCTGCTTCTCAATAGCGATGGAAAATGCAGCAGTTGGACCGAGCTCTGTGCCAGGTCCCTAAAGAGCTCTGACTCCTGCAGGGCTGGACTGCAGGAAGCTCTCCTGAGCAGCCCCTGCGTTAGCACTGCAGGACCCTAAATAGCTGCAGGAGACGTTTTGGCTGCATTCTCCCCGTCTTCACTCAGTTCCTCTGATCACGTTCCACAGAAATGACTTCCCACAGCTGATCTTTCCCGTGAAGGATCTACGTTCTGGATTTACCCCGTTTAGAAATTGCATTTCTTCCAATATTGAATCACGAGGACTGGCGGGCTGTATGTATTTACATGTAACGTCTAAACAACACCACAGATACGCGCTCAGACAGCAGCCAAGCCTGACGCTTGGCGAACATGACTCAGGCATTCGGCCTCAGCCTCTGCCGCAGGCACTGCGCCGGAGCCTTGCTCTCAGCTCTGCCTGGCACCTGCGGTCCAAAAGCAGCAGAACCCAGGGTGCTGTGCCAGATCTGCAGCCCTCAACATGCTCTTTGATCTCATCCCTTCTTTCACACCCCTCAACACACTCCTTCTTCCTCTCATCCCTTCTGAATACCTTAGTTTTGTAGCAGGAGCCTTGCATGATAGCCTTGCAAAAAGGCTGTATTTAAACATGCACTTCCTCTGTCTTTTGACACCTGTGAGCTGGAGGAATACCCTCAGAGAGCCCAGACATCTTCTGCAGCAGCTTCTGGTCTCAGAGACCATATTCATTCCAGGGAAGTGAAGTAAGTTATCCTTACTTCCTTAGAAGAGGCCAGCCTAGCTGTGATGCTCAGGGCTCAGCCCTCCACACGGGCATCGAAGCTGCCATATGGGGTCAGACGGTGAGTCCCTCTTGCGGAGAAGCCTAGAGAAGCCAGTCTCTTGCTTGCCTGGGCCACTGCCAGAGATGGGACACCGCACAGATGGACCTTCTGCCTTTGGGACACGGGGAATAATCAGGACACAGGAGCTTCATGAACTGCATGTGCCTGTGCCCTGGCTGCCACGCTGAGTTTCTGCCTTGACTCCCACAGCATGGGGTAAGCTGCACGGCATTTTGCGTGGTGCTTTCCTCCTCCTTTGAAACTCTACCTTTATTTTTTCACGAACAAAGCAGAAAAGATGTGCCAGGCAGCCACAGTGCTTCAGGCACCATCTACACAACAGAGCGCTGGTATCTGCACTGGGTGATTCCCTTTGAGAGCTTCAGAAGAGCCAGTGCCACTTGGTTTTATTCAGCTTCATTTCGGGGCTGAACCTGTTGTTTCCTCAAATCAGCCATATGCAGCCACAAGGCTTTGCTAAGTCCCATTTAGCACCGCAAGCAATTCATTCGTGTGTCCTGACACCTTCATTATCGCAGGCACACACTGCTGCTGCGCTCATCGCTTTGGACATATATAGCATGCGGTACTATTAAGCAGCACTCGCTAACGATCACTATTTTTGAAGAACTGAAATAGAGGAGGAGAGATCTGGAGCCTTGCCTACATCCACAAAAGGATTTGCTGTCTGAGACAGAATTAATACGTTGGTGTTCCCAGGCACCACTCTCGTTTTCAGACCACCGCCACAAGTAAAAGTATTCTAGTAATAGAATACCGCAGGATTAGAATAACCTGATGCAAATACAAAATAAATTAAAAATAAATAAATAAGAACACTTCATTTTTTTGTGATGACATCTTAAAGAGTTCACTGAAACTTAAAAAGAAAAGCACTACTTAGTCAGCATGCTACTGGGGTTCATAATCTTAAATGAAAGGGGGCCCCACAAATACTCACCTGGAAGCAGAATTACTAACTGTTTGCCATATAAGAAATACCATCATGGTTTCTGATTCAATTTAAATATTATGACACTGCAGCTCTTAAGAAAAACAATTCTGTTCTGTTTGTGCCGTTAACTGAAGTGCCCTGACAGCCTTCAGAAATTATGATAATCAGAGATCAACACATGCTTGATTTGCAGGCACCATAAAGCACTCAAATTCTGGACTAATTACTGACCATGAAACCACAGAATATAACCGTTTTATACCATGATACTGGAGCATTTTAGAATAACAATATTTGTTTTGACTAAATATTGTAACATTACATGCTTACAATAGTGAAGATTAGGTCTTAAATGGAAGTAACTGTTTTACTCCACGGAAGGGTGAATTTTTATGCAATAAATGAAGACAACTGTAAAAGACAAGAACAGTTACTGTATGTTGTAGAATACTTGTACGTGATTTGCACGATGAATGGCTTGTAGCCCCAGTGCTTAGGACAGGTAGTATCAATGCAGAATTTGGAGTGCTCGCTGATTTTCATAGTTTAATTCTTCATTTCTCCTGATAGTTCACATTTCATGTGAAGAGACGTTAGAACAACATTCTCAGTTTGCGAAAATAATGTATTTGTAGCACCATGTAACTTTATGCATATTCCTTGACTAAAAGGTAATATTTATGTACATTTAAGGAGAGGCTTAAAAAAAAACAAAAAAAAAAACAGGCATACGTAGCTCAAACCACCTCATTGTATACATCACCAAATAAAATATCACACCAAAATTACTGGTGTGACCTACGGGACCTTTTTTTTTTTTTTTTTGAATCATCAACTTTCTGACTTACTCATGATATAGGATGAAATGTCAAAATGTCCATGCTGGGATTCTGGCTGAGTGTATTTGGTATGTTGTGAAAAAAGGGATGTCCAGACTACAGATGAGAAGAGGCTGAGAAGGGGGAAACAGGCACCAGTGCAGGCTGTCTCTGACAGACTCCTCGGATGGAGATGTGCGTGCCCTTGTCCCTGAGGAAAGCAGCTGACACAAGTCACAAGTATGTGACTACTGGGTACCGAGCACGCACAGAAGTTGGTTTTGTCACACTGTACACGACAGCCAAGAGGCAGCAGAGCAAGCAGTGTTCATTTACCTGCTTCAACAGCCAGCATTTTGCTGAAATCAGCAGAGAAAAGTGGGAGTGAAAACATTTTCAAAGCTGACAGAAGAAAGCTCAGAGGGCTGCACAGACTTGCTCAGGAGGGATTTCTTTAAAGGTAATTCAGAGGTTGTTACCTCGAGTGTTGACTCAGAGCTGCAGCAGATAAACTTGTCGTGGCTGACAAGGCTCGTGCTTCACGTCCCTGTGCCTCTCGTGGAAGCTGCTCCCTCCAGATAGGGACTGACTTACCTACTTACTCCTCAGTTAGCTCACTGCCCTTCACAATACAGCACAGAAAAGCAAACCCGCACCCATTTCGGTTTGTCTTAAAACGTCAGGCTGTGGCTGGCAAGTATCAGGACCTGTTTCTATACATGATGAGGGTGATGTTGTAAAGAGGAAGGTGGGGTGATTTTATGGGTTTTTCATTCCAGTTTAATTCACCAGTGCTCATGTGGCAACATGTTCACGTTATGATGTGCACTTTATGAAACAGGGAGAAACTGTACCAAAGAGCATACGGTGACTGGCAACCTCCAAAATCATAAAAATGCACAAGGGAAGTTCTGGTCCAAGAGGGAAAGGCATGAACATTAACTCCAGGTCATGGATGTCAAGTTTGCAGGTATAGTCACAACCCACCAGTCTCATCTCCCACATACACAGGACACAAAATTTCTCCCAGAAGCAGAACTAAAAAATTACCTTCTAATCTCACAAAAATACAGTTTACTTTTACTCTAAAGCAGCCTGTAATGTCTGCTTTACTCTTCCCCTCATGAGCTGTCCCCATTACTTTCCCTGCCAGGCAATAAATGCTAAACTCAAGGTTGAATGTGTTTAGCTTCTAATCCGTGGACTTCGTAACACCTTTGTTGGAAAGTTACATAAGGTCTTGTCAGAAACCTTTGTAAAGAAGTCTGTGAAGTTATGGAGCCAACTCTCAAACATCTTTGATCAGCTGAATAAATAATACCCCTTAAATTCAGGCTTATTCTTCACCCTTCCTCCAGTTCTCCTCAGAGCTTCTTTATCCTTCCTAAAATACGGATCTCAGAGCATGCTCATCGTTCCTCTTCCTCTTCTTTTACTTACAGTTGTCCTTTTGTACATCTCAGCCTACAGTAATAGTTACTACAACCGTACTGTGCTAACAGCATCAGCTGGGAACCATTTGTGTAGGTGCCCTGTGTGTCCTCCTTCCCCTGCTCAGCATTGCATCATACCAACGAACAGGGCTGGTATTCTCATTTCCTAGGTGTACTACTCTCTATTCAGTTATATGAACACATACCTCTTTTTGGATGATGACCGACAACAACAGGTTAATTTACAGAGTCCAATTATTTGTTTGCTGCCTCATTTATCCATAGAGTTTGAAAACTTCGTCAGCAAAGCTTTTAGATGATCATTCCATATTTGCTTTACTGTTAAGAAAAGAAAACTCAGACTATTTATTTTGGCATTTCTCAGACTGTGAACACCTAATGTTGCAACTTTGGCAGTTCTTGTGCCTGGCTGCTTCACAGTTTCTGTCCAAATATATGAAATATAAACTGCAATGTCCACGCAAATCTTCTTTCAGCTTCCGATTCTGCCATAAAATCTTGGGAAATGTGCAGGGCTCAAACAGCCTTTTCTTCTGCAAGGAGACTGATGCACAGCAGAGATAAAAATATTAGCTTTACACTGATTTCATGGAACTGAGGAGGCTTTAGAAAGTACAAAAGCCTATTTTAATAAATGGTGTGACTCATGCCTTAAAAATCAAGCCATTTTCATAACTGGCTCTTTCCCCAAATCCCTCCCACAACCTCAATTCCCCGTGATTTTTAGGGCTGATAATCTGCACATCTCCAGCGTGGTGATTAGTGTTTTCTACCAGCTGAATGCTGCAGATCCCAGCAGACAGTGGGCAGTGATGTACCCCAGCTGATCTGCATGTTCCCAGAAACATGAAGCCATCACTCGCTGATAGCTAGGGCATCCATGGCTGCTTTGTGTCAGGGAGCGGTGGGAAGGAGATAGAAGTTCCCCGAGGAGCCGATGAGCAGTTCTCCTCAAGACAGCAGAGGACAAGATCAAGTGTGTGCTTGTTTGTTTGGGTGAGTGTGTGCATGTGCTGGGGTTAAGAGGCGAGGTTAGAAAAGCATTAGCAAAGTACACAGAATTCTCAGCGCTGCTATGTGAGGTCTTTTCCTACTTGAAGACACAAGCAGCACCGAACCCTTCCCAGCAGCGCGCAGCGTATTTCCAAGCCCTTCAGTGTAAGACAGCGATCCCAGTTTATCCTTAAGTAGACTGTATCTTCATACTGAGGTAGTTTGCTCTGTTAAAATAGAGTTAAGCCCAACCCAAAGCTGCGGGTCCCTTCTGGACCTTCCCCACTACCGGCTGCAGTGGTTTGCCCCTTCCCACAGCACATCTCAGAAGACCATGCCAGTTTTGACCTCTGAAGTGACAGGAGTTTACCCCAAAAGAGTTGACATTGTACTGAAAACAAGTGGAGGGTGATGAGAAACATCATCAATGCGATGTGAAGCCCTCAGACCAGCTGTGGGAGGGAGGGACAGGGGCTGCTGGTTGCCCTGAGGGAGGGCATGGCCGGGCCGGCGGGGCTCTGCCGCTCCTGGCAAGGCCTCGGCTCCAGCCCCACGGCCTTTGCTCCCTCACTCCCCTCTCCTAAGCAGAACTGGTGTTTGGAAGGGAAGGAAACAAAACAACGCTGCAAAACAACAGTTCCTTTAAAAAAAAAAAAAAAAAGAACCTCTCTGCATGGATAGCACACAGCTTGCTGCGCTGATCTCCTCAGCGCCTCGGGCCTTTTGCCAGCTTGGTTTCTGCCTCTTGCCAGAAAAGCAGTGGAAGTGCGCGGCCACTTTGGCTCACGTGGGGCTTGGACAAGCCTGCAGGCTTGGAGGAGAAGGTGAGCTGCTCGTCCTGCAGAGCTTCTTGCTTTCAGCACGTCCTCGCCCCCGCTCAGCGCTGCCACCCCAGTCACACAGCACTGCGGCTCCTGCCCCACCGCTCCTGCTCTCCTGCCCTTCACCAGCGCACGTGCAGCCAACAGAGAATAAATGACACTTTAATCTGCACTGGACAATGCTTTTCCCACTCCTCTCAAAGGCTTCCTGTTTTTCTAAAGCTAATCTGGCTTCTGCAAATGCATTTTCATAATGGCACCTATTCAGGTTAGTTTCCTTTTACACATTGATGAATTCCACCTGCTTGGGGCTCCCTCCCATCAAGGCAGAGGGACTACAATGCCCAACGAGCAGACAGCCTTCCATCTCCAACTCCTTGCACCATATAAACATGACACTTGCATTTCCACCTTTTATGAATGCGTATGTGCTGCGGAGACTGTAGATAAGCCCACCTGTGAATGCACTCACTCTGCATGCACTCACTCTTGGCGCTGCAGCTGTACTTTGTGGGATTGTTTTCACATTTGGATTACGAGGAGTTCGCTGGGAGCAGACAATGGATCTAAGTTTGAACTGCTACAGTTTCCACTGAGCCTGCTGTATAAAACTGTAAGGCAGATCCTGAGGCTGAAGTACAAAATGCAGAGAGCTGTTCCATCTCATCCCAGCAAAGGGCGAAGCCAGTAAGCATGTCCTACGACTGACAAGTGTCCAGAGAAAAACTGTGATATAGAGAACCATGTCTCCTGAGCTATTGCAATGAAATGCAGTATATTCATGTAGCGAAAAAACAGTCTAGACAACTTTTATCCTGCCTTCAAAGCATAAGGTTTACAATACACAGGTGTCAAAAGTTCCTCGGGAAATGAAATACACCGAGTCTCCTGCTCCTATTAAAGCGGTGTGTTCTGCTCAGTACATTAGCATTTCATTTTAGCTGCCTTAAAATAGGTATGCAGAAAAATGTTTCTAAATACACTTTGTCTTTCCAGTAGGTTTGCAATCTATTTGCAGTCTATTTTCAAATACGCGCTCCTTATTCTAGAATGAAAAGCCAGTGTTGAATCACACTCATTTCAGCAGCCTTTTCAGTTTGTATATGAGGATTTATCATCTTTAATTTAGCAAGTTTACAGAACACAGCCAACTGCTTTTCTCTGCTTCCAAATAAAGTATGGAAAGTACAGTCTGTGGCAAGGGAAGCAGAAGATGAAAAGGCCCATCTGGGTATCTTTTTTATGTTGCAGCTGTTAAGAACTGAAACCCATTCTCTGACAGAAAAATAGAATTCGGTAGTTAATATGAAAAGGCATGTTCATGTGTTATTTCCCTAATGTATAGACATGTGTGGCTCTTTCAAAAAAAATAAAAATAAAATAAAATAAATTCCTGCTTTAGATAAAGACAATTGCAAGGAGAGCACAATGAAGAGCTGACAGAATAGGAAGTTGGAAGATTATATACTTGTGTGCAAAGTTCTTATTCTCTTACATTTCTACCGGGGCAAAATCATGAAAAAATGCAAAGTTGTCTGCAGGTTTAGCAAAAGCAGCTGAATTACTGTAGGTGAGGTCGCTGTCCATATTCATGGGGACTACCACGGAAGGACTGCCATACAGATAAAAAAAAAAATTAGTGACACTGCCCGGCATCATCGCAGGAGGAACCAGGCTAATAATAGAAACAAAGTTATGCTGGAGGACTTTAAAGCCTAACTGAAGGCTTGAGTTTTACTGAGACAAATCAAGGCACAACCTGTAAAAGTAAAATCTTTTACAGTTTTTAGTACTATGTAGAATGGACTATACAGACTGAATGCTTTTTGGACTATATAGAATGAATACTTGGATATTTCCAACAGCTGCAGGTGTTAGATCAACCATATAAACGATATAAAAACCCATGTGTTAACTTTGGAGGAGGAAATCTATGACCACTTAAGACAAGGATTTAGGGGATGGTTCAATGGCACTTGTAAATTGCTCACCGAAGTCGGTATTTCCAAGCATAGGGTTTCCAAAGAGAAATCTCAAATTAAGGAAGAATTTCACATAAACGTATTCACAGTATTTCACATAAACGGCAAATTTTCACTCATGAAATAAGAAATGTCAACTAATCATAAGCATTTGAGTATATAAAGTAAATTTAACAACTCGATACAATTTACAGAAATTTTAGGTGAGAAAGGAACACTTCTCAACAAAAGCAAAAGAAATAAATACATTGTTAGATATCTAATCTAATTCCACAATCTAAAGAACTTTCAACCGCATCATACATCTTGATGTATAAAACTAAATGCAGTGATCATCTTGTTCAGGGCAATTTTGCTTCACAAAGGTATGCAGTCCTTGCAGAGAAGAGGGAAAGTTAAGTACATGTTTTAAGACTTCTCTGCAGAGACAGGGAGATAGCATGTGTCAATATTTACTGTTCTCATTAAGTCACTACAAAATGTTTGTTTTCACCTCTGAAAGTAATTTGCACAGTGGAGTTGTGCTGATAAAGGATTGACGCTTGAGAGGTGGCAAGCACCTGCTTCTGTGCTGAGCAGAACATACGCATGCCTTGGTCTCACCGGGTCTAGCCAAGAGCAATTAGCTCAATTAAACTTTTTTAGGCTGAAAGGTATTGCAACTGGGGGTGAAGAGGGAAGGACGTAGATCATATCTGGGACATCTTAACACATGTTTTCTATCATTATAAAATCCTAGCACTAATCAGATGTTTCAAGCAAGGTATCTGCTAGCCAGTCACCTCCTGGAGAGATTTTCCCACCCCTCAGTCATTTAGGAAAGCAAAGTCCATGTCATTTTCAACACCCATCACATGTGTTCCTCTGCTGGTCTAGGGCTGGGAAGCTGCATCCGGAGCCGCTGTTGACTCACGCAGCAGGTAGGGAGCAGCGGGCAGCGACGCGAACCACCCCTCGCTGAATCGTGCTGCAGTCACTGCCTAGGGAAGGTGCTGGGCAGATGTCAGATCCACCGCGTCAGAGAGGAAATAACACAAAGCACATGCGCTCAAGAGCAAGAAGCAGCTTGGAAAATAGCAACAGCGAAAGAGACAGAATGTGACTTGGCACGGGAGGACGAGCGCTGCTGCTCCGCCACGCACCTCTCGCAGGCACACACTGCGCTGCGTGCCCTGCAGGACAAGCACTCTGTATCTGCACACCACAACATGCTGAAAAGGATTTCAAAACGTTTGGCGGCTGCCACAGAGGAAATGCAAATACCCATCTTGAGAAGATGCTGAGAATGGATAAGTTACTCTTACTGGTATTAACCAGATTTTTAAAATGGAAAGTGTTTATCCCTTGAGTTTCCAGACCTTAAACTTTTCTGCAAGATGTACAGATGTTTCTTCATCCCCCAGCTTCTGTACCCAGAGAGTCCTGGAAGGAGGACGAGAGGACTTAATCTATGTCAGTGGTTCTCTGCTGCTGGGGCTGTAGGTGCAGGGTAAGTGCTGCAGGAGATGCCATAACCGACTAGCATGAGCCAAAAATGATGCCAGAAAGAGCCCTGTGCATACCCTCATTCCTCCTTGGATATCTCAGTATCCCTGTTTTCTAGACTGAGCAAGGTCTGTGACTGTGTGTGGCTGCTCATGCCGTTCTTTGCCTGCCCCCAGCCCACCCTTGCTTTGGTCTGATCTACCCCAGTGCCGGCAGACAGCTTTCTTCATCTCTTGCTGCATGTGAATTTTGACCACAGTAGTTAATCTGTCCCACTCTTTCCCTAGGAAGAAAAACTAGGAAAGATCCGGTCTCCTTGGAGGAAATTCTTACCTGTTAATTCTACAAAGCTCTGCGTACCTCGCTCACCATACTAGAAATGGGCTTTCACACAGCTGAGAAACGTGTTCTGTGCCCCTTTTGTCCTTGCTGTTCTTGAACGCCCATAGCCCTGTTTATAATTCCTCCCACAGTCATCATTCCTATATTCTGGCAAAGACCATCAGCGTTCACAATGCAGAATAATAACTACTGGCAATTACCCTGCCAATGCAAGCCATGAAGAAACGTACAGTGCACAATACGCTGCTACCTATAATGGTTTTATTCCACAGTACCTGGGGGTACCAGCCCCTAGGAAAGGACATCTGGCTCCTATTTCTGAGAACAGCGGTTTGTGGGTTATGATTTGTATGCACCCGTGGAATTTTTGAAGGAAGCAATTCAGAACTTAAGCACATTTCATCATTTTCATTTATGGCGGGGGAAATATGTATAGTTATACATGCCTGAAGAGATCAGGAGGATTATTTTTAAACTGAAACCTTTGATGTTTTTACAGCATTTATACAATTCCTCTTAAACCAATGTTTTCCTTTTTAAAATTAGCATCAGTGTTTGTTTCCTGTGTGAAACCTGGTTTGTGTCTGACCAATTAAAGTGAAGACAAATGTGACAGGAAACTGTTTTGAATACAGTACCTCAGCTGCAAAATATAACTTTCTGAGTAATTGAAATGAAAGTCAGTATCAGTAAAAATAAATTGCACAATTCGGTTGTGGCTGGAAAATTACTACTGAGACTGGCAACTTGATACAACTATTTCTATTACTTTCTATTGCATTAGGCAAGGCAATAAATACTTAATAAGAATAGTAGAGCAAGTTTTATTTTATTCCACATTGTGCATATCAAACAATACTGCTAGCAAAAGGTTGCCTTTAGGGCAGGAAAATGTTTCATTCTCCATGCCTCTGCGGTCGAGAGCCTTTCTGCTGGCTCTGCCAAAAAGGATGCCAATTAGTGTCGAGTAACATTTTGGTACTGCTGATGCAATGCACAACAAAGGGAACATAGTATGGACTTGCTGTACTAAGAGATCAAAAATACCACTTTTATTCTGGTAATTGGACCTAGAGTTCAGTGAGAGGGAGAACAAGAGAACACTACTCCTGCCATTCCATGGTTTACATCCCCAGTTTGGTACCAGGAAGTCTCATTTCAAGATCGCCTGTTAGAGGAAGGTGACATTGTATAAACCTTCAAAACGCACAGATCGTAGCCAGATGCTCAGGTGAATCCCTCACCAGCTGTGTTAATTCCACTTGCTCTGTCACCAATATTCCTCATGCCATCTAGACAAATTGCTTCTGTGAAATCCAGAGGAGAATGAAATCTGTTTAGAAGCGTGCACGAAGCATGTTCACTGGCGGAGATAAATGTCAGGGACATTATTCAGTTTTATTGTACTTCCAGCTTCCCCAGCGGGTCCCACTGATCTGCCTCTGCCCATATAAAAGCAGAGTGAGGAAGATGACGGTACCTCGGAGAGAAGGCCACTTCACTCAGCAGTCAGTCAGTTCCCAGAATCCCTTCTTGTGGTCGCTTCATGAGTTTCAGATCTAACAGAGTGCTTTGCATATGATGCTGACATCCAAAGAGGATGGGCAGGGGATAAAACTGACCAAAGCAATCCCAAGTGGTAAGCAGTGACAGCATTGCTCAGGAATACCCCACAGAAATCCTGCTTGACAGGGACAAAACGACTTCCCTGACAATGGCACTGCTGATCATTTGCTATAGTTTAACGAGAACAATGTTTGATCTGCAATGATTAAACCTGACTTTCTTAGCTTTGCAGAGATTTCAATAGAAAAGTAAATCCAGCTTCACACCATGTATTAAGTCGTGACTTTATTTCCTCTGCAAAAATGCCAATATCAGCATAAACCTGTCTTCTTTTTTTCTTTTTTCTTTTTTTTTTTTTTAAGGGATGTTTATTATGTGTATAGTACACAGAAGATGCTCAGGTAAAAATAGGAATTAGATCACTGCTGCTATAAAGAGGAGAAGTGGAATATCTTCCCTTAGTCAAGCCCCAAGCAGTTGGCACCCTATAAATCATAGGAAGCACAGGGGTAATTATAGAACTGGAAGCTGATTACTGTAAACATTCAGAAGTAGCTCCTAGTAAGTGGAAACTAAACATAATGTGAGCATGATCACAGTCATGAAGGAACCATGCAGGTCACTATACACCCATCTTTTCTCTATTCCTTAAGACTAGGTTATCTCACAAAGCAACAAGCAAGAGAGTCAATCTAGCACCTTGTAGTTTAACAGCCTGTTAATACTGTGAATTTTGTTCTCTGTCAGAATTAGCGTTGATTTGACAACACGCTGATCATAAGGATCTGATTACTTTCCTGCTTGCATTAAGCAACACTGCTAGCAGCTTCTGCCAGTAGGTTCTGCCACCTTCCAGCACCCCATTTGTCACTCTCACGGGTGCTGCTGTTGCCTTTGTGGTGGAAAACGCCCAGTCAAAGAAGTCCAACCTGCACTGAAATTAGGTGATGTCAACACATGAAATGGGTTTTAATGCCGGGGGTGTTCATTTTGTCACTCTTGGGGCCACAGAGAGAGAAAACTGTCTCCTCCACCTTTAATACAGGGACCTTAGTGAAGGTGCAGCCACAGTGAGCTGGACCGTGACAAAGTGTCAGATTCCTGCCTCAGAGGAGTCAGACCTCCAGGACCAACACCACAACACTTGAGCTGAAAGCGATACCCTCTTTCTTACCCAAACATACCAGCATGATTATGCAACATGACCAGGAGGGAAGCTTGCTTTCTGACATCAGATTGTGCTCTGCTCCTGCCCTCAAATACTGTATCTTCTTGAGATACAAGTAGGAAGATACACAAAACGTGTAGTTTTTACTCTACATAAAGAATGTAGCTTATTTGTGCTTCTAATCCCTATCTGATCCTTACAAAGCTATTTACCTCAATTATAATTACTGCTGATAACAAGTTCTACAAGTTAATTACTCCAAACATAAGAACGTTCTTTTTCATCCATACACTTACATAGTCATTATACAATCCCAAATTCTAGTTTTCATCTCTATGTGAGGCAGAATTTTCAGAACTAAGACAAGTTTTGAAAAAGCCACCGTTTTGTTAAACAACTCCTACCTAAAGTTATCAAGAACACAGACATACGATGCCTAGAAAGACAACATAACTTTACCTGAAGAAGGCACCACAAAAAGCATAACTTTTGCCACCTGGCAGTAAGTGTCTCACCGTGCTGTATAATCCCATGCTCCAAAAGTCTGCGGCCAAGCTGCTCGGCTTCGGTCCTCGTCGTGGCCTCTCCTTCCTGGATGAGCCAGTCAATGAACTCTGATGCCACAAAGGTCCGCTCATACTTGACTCCTTCCTCTTCCCTGGCTTGCAAAAGAGTATTTTCAGAACTCATCAACCTGGTAGGGAAGGGAAAAAAAAAACGATAGGGAAAATGATGCTTCAGGAAAACAACTCCAGATCTATTCTGGCAAATCTCACTGATACCAAGCAAAAAGATGTGAACCTAACTTATTAAATCTTCCCTCAAGCTATCAATCGAAACTTAGTATGGGAATTATAGCAGCTCAGTCGGGAAATTTAGGCTTTATATACCTATATGAAGTTAAAGCTTTCTCTTTTTCCCTAAAAGAAAACAAGGTTCTTCAGCTTTGGATTTCCCATATTTAGTTCTTTAGCTTCTCTGAAAGTTAACATATAATTGACCTCAAAATAAAATCAGCCTAAAAGCACCAAGTTATAGCTAATGTGTTCAAAAATTCCTAATTAATTTTTACAGTCAGCAGGACTATGCCCCCAAGTCATTTAGATGGTTTTGAAAATTCTCCCTGTAAGCTTTAAAACAGCTGCAGAAAAATTCAAGAGGAAGAAAAAAAGGCAGCTCTGTGGTCTGGATGGTTGGTAAATATTTGGCTCCCACCACTCCGCGATGCAGCTGCAGCCAGTGAAATTGTACACCTGAACACATTTTGACATTGGAGATAATCTCTCAGTTTGCCCTGACACAAGAGTTAAGAACATTATGAGGTGTCTCCATATCTCCATGCAATTGGCACATATATAACTTAAAAACACTAGGAAAATTCTTCTCCATTCAAGGCACCTAAACAAATGATGCAATATAAAAACAAAAGGAAAAAGAAAAAAAAAAAAAAGCCTCATTATTTTGTTAATGCAAAAATGAGGTTGACATTTTGGAGGAGAAGAAATGAGAATCAGTCTCTTAATACAGAACCGCACTTTTTTGTTGGGAGACTGAGAAACACAGCCTCTTTATTCATTAATTTAATTATTACTCATAACTATTTTATTTACTATAGGCTAAAGGTAAGATTTTCAGAACAACAGTTCAAGAATGGCTTGTTTGAGTTTTTTTCCATGTAAGATTGTAAGTCTCCTCCCCTCACCAACTATTTGGAAATTAAAGGCACAACTGGACCACAATGTGAAAATTCCAAAAGCTCTTGATCTTTGCCCTTCTTATCAGAAAACTGAATTTCATATAAACCCATACATGAGTGATCACTTTCTTAAATTGCCAGTATGCCCAGAACTGATGGAAATCATGGGAAGTACAATAAATACATAACTTCACCTCTTTTGGGGGCTTCTGAATTCTGAAGTCCGGCACCAGAAATAGAGAACACAGAAGTTTCATTTGAAATTACAGTGAAGAGGTTTGACGGGACCTGCCCCTTGTTATTTCACCTGAAGGATTTATTCCAGTGACTTTAATGAGAGCTAACCAGAAGCCAGGGCTGGCTGGATCTGACCCCAGGCAGCAGATCAGCAAACCAGTCAAAGGCTGCTCTGCCACAGCTGCAGCTGAGTGGCAGATATAATGAACTGCTCCTGTCCACGTCGGTGTGTCGTTACCAACACCTCTGAGCTGAGTAAGGATGAAGAAAGTCAAAATTAGCTGAATTCAGGGATGGGGTCAAAAGCAAGAACGTGTATCATGGGGGACAAGATACTGACTCCAGAACTCTTGCAAACGTTTTATTCTTTTTCATATTTTTATTTGCCTATGCATGCATGCAAGGCTTAGCTCTCTGTCCCACGCTAACCACACCTGATTTGGAGAGAGCTCCAAGAGACCATCTTTAAATGTCTCTTGTTCACCAAGCTTTTTTCCCCCTGAGAAATAAAAAGCAAACCCAAAACTCGTGTCTTTTATACCATCTGCTGCATGGTTACCCAGAACTGGTTTCCCAGGCGCTGCGGGCACCAAACAAAAAATCCTGAGGATTGTGATAATTGTTCTTTGATGAGCTTATAATTAGTTGACCAGCTCATTGAAGCACCAGATAGAGAGGTCCTTGAAAAAGTGATGCTAATCATTAGATTTTTACAGCCACAAAAGAAATCTGGAAAAATATCAAGTGGAAAAACACTCAGCTTGACATTTCACACCCTTCTGCATGTGCCCAGAATAGCACTGCAAAGGATTTGGACTTGTGAACAAACAGACACGGCAAATTGACAGTTTTACAAACCCAGAAACAGCAATCCACTGCTAACTGAAGTAAATCACTGTAACGCCACTGCTGTCAACAGAAGTGTACCAATTTCCATCAGCCAAAACCTGGCCTGGCATTAGCCAAAATTGGAAACTGCCTCTCTCTCTTCCATTTTCTGTGTGTTTCAAAAAACATGAGACCGTTTATGTCAAAACCTATTATTTGTTACAACTTGTGTTAACCTACATGAAAGGTATGTATTTAGCCAAACACAAAACATTTCAGAAGATTTTTTTTTACTTTATCTAAATAACTGCACCAAAGGATAAATGTAAATTAACCACTGATGAGGTAAAATGAAAGTGATTCAAAGAACACAGTCTCAAAATTATCTGAATAATTTCCTGAAATTAAAACCATAAAATCGCACTTTTCACTGTGAAATCTAACTGAAAGTTGAAGCTGAAGTCAATGTCATGAGATGACTCGTAACTCGTAAAACTGACTGCACCAGAAACACTACAATCCTGCGCGCCTGACCTAAACCTACGAGAACTGCAAACATAATAAAAATATGGTGCCTGCACAACTTGAATTTAAAAAAAAAAAAAAAGAAACCCAACTATGAAAGGTCTATGTTGGATTTATGTAAGACTTGCAGGGAGGGTTTTGTTGAACAGGAAACATGCTTATCTTATCCAATCTCTTTGGTCAGTCCTGCAGAGTATGAAAACTGATACCATCCTTGGGTCTAGTGAACTGTTCCCGAATTTTCAGGAAGACTTAAAGCGGTAGGTAATTAGGTTTCATCTGTAGTTATAAACCTGAAACTCAAAGCACGTTCACAGAAAGGGTTACCAAAGTTTGCACTGATGTGCAGGGAATCTGAGCTGTTTGATGATTTTCAGTGCAAATGAAGGGAGGACAGGGTCAGAGACTGATTTTAAATCTTCTAATCGGGCACCTACAGCCACCAAAGGCATTCATGATAGGTAAGGGAGGTAATGCCATAGAGAGGACAGTACAGGCTACAAGGAGCTCTGTGGTCACATAGAAGGGGGACAAGGAAAGGTTGCTCCTCAGCTTAGGGACAGACCTGATGGCCCATGTTCCAGTGAGAGCACAGGGCATCTATCCCTCACTGCCGTCTGAATGCTGGGAACTTGCCTAATGCATCCCCTCCTCCGTCCATGCAGCAGTCTGCTCATCCTCCTCAATCATATTGCTCATTTTACCCATCGAGGGTAAAAATCTGCGTGAAAGGTGTTGGATAACATCTGCAATGTTTGGCAAGCACAAGCTACTCTGGCTTCTGAATGTAACGGTACTCCAGCCCTGATGTGATGGGTGGGGAAGAGCAGGAAATAGTATTACAATGCGCGTCTTAAACCAGCAACACCTAAAAAACTTAGATACATTTCAAAATCATCTTGGCTTCAGATACATTTCCTTTGGCATAGTCACATTTCTCTTGAAATTAGGCCTACAGACATTTTGATAAACAAGTTGAATATACTGGCAACCGATTTCACATCTGTGCATGAAGACTTTCTCCAGTTGTTGCCTTTTAATTACTAGTTTAATTATGCTGAATTAATATTTTCTTTCTCAATGCTATAAGCAAAGACTTGTATTACCCATGTGCGTAGTTCACTGCAGAACTCTTTGTGCACTAGTCTGACGTTCAGTATTGGATTTTGAGTTTAAAATGCATCCAATGAAACTGTGAAGGTGTTGCTAATGGGGATGTAATGAAATCAGAGTGCTCTGCAGACTGGCTTTGCTACTGAAAACAAGTAAACCCAAACAGCCCAGGTATGCAGTCTTATCTCCCGCGAATACAAAATATTTCCAGTGATCCATGGAGAATTTTTACCAGCTTTGACTGTCACAGACCGGTTTTGAAATGCCATGTATTTTTAAGCTACACTATATTTAGCACTTGGGGCTGGTTCTAAAAGTTTCTGAACCCTTTAGATACGTTGCCTAGGAGCAACCACCTCATGAGGATGAGTTATATTTAGATATAGGTGCTGGTTTGGGTATTAACTCCTTTCCTTTTATAAACACCATTCTGCTGGTGTAGTGTAGGGCGAACTGGACACTAAAGCTTGGTTTGGAGATGGTTCTCCGTGCAGAGAAATGGGGATAGAAGCAGACACACTGGCAGACAGAGCTTTTCCTACCATGGCTCATTTCATGCAGGGGACTGTTATCAGCCTCACCAAGAAAAAAAATGATTTTGCTCACAGAAGCTAAAAACTGAAAACAAGGTTGCAGTCTAGACACACCAATCAACTTCCCATAGCATGGGCTATGCCTGAGGGAGTGTGTGTTAGAGACTAAAGGAGCAAGTGCTGTGCTTCGTAAAGCACAGGAGATTTTGGAGATGGGCAGTCCAACTATCTTTCCCAGTGTATCCAATGAAGGATTTTTCCCAGTGGCGTATTTTGTGTTTTACCCAATTTATTTTTACTTTAATTAGTCACAGTCACAGCAATGACTCTTTGAGCAACCTGATTCAGTGGGAGGTGTCCCTGCCCATGGCAGGGGGGTGGAACTGGATGATCTTTAAGGTCTCTTCCAACCCAAACCATGCTGTGATTCTGTGATCCTAAATTTTACACGGCAGGTGCAACAAAAGGAGTGGCATTTACAGTTGTTTTTTTATATTTCAGATTAACTGCTATTTCACCAAACTGCCCTTCATAGCCTCCTAACCTTGAAGACAGCATTTACCACCAGCTTTTTAACCTGGCTTTGTCCTGACACCTGGTACAGAGTTCAAGTGAAGATACCACAACCCTGCTTTGGGGAAAGCTGCAGAGCTGGCGAGTTGTTCCGAAGGCACTTCCAACAACACGCCCAGTCCCCTGGCAGCAATGAACAGAGCAGTTGGCAGCCTTCCCTTGTTTTGCTGATCTTTTGCATCTGCCCTCTTGTGCAAGGGAAGCAGGAGGAATAGGCAATGGCGCGGCATTTCGGGAAAACCCTGGGACACACTAGCAATAGGGGACTGTCCAACAGGGGGTCATGGCTGTGTTTTTAGCCTTCTGCTTAACACCTTCCTCTATACAGTTGTTAATTTATTGCAGGAGGGAAACTAAACGACTCCAGCCAGAGGACTCAGTGTCTCTCACCAAGAGGGAGTGTGGGCAGGATTCAGCCCAGAGCAATACTTGAAGCTTTTTGGTAAATAACACACCGCAACTTTTGCATTACTTTGTAGCACATGCCAACATGTATTTTATTCACTCTGCTTGAAAGTGCCACGTTACAATCCCTACATCCTGAATAAAAATGTCATTAATTATAGATCGGGAAGTACGGTTAAGCTGCCTAGTTATTTGACGGAAGTAATCCAGTGGGATATTCAGTATCTCAGCACAATCATTAATTTCAAATCTTAATTAGATGTTCTTGGCTGAGGTTTATTTTTGCAACTGCTTTTGGTATAAGCTCTCTGATGCAGAAGCTTTGCAGACTGGAACAGCGAAGATTAATTTCACTCATTATTTAAAATCATAACTCCTGGTGAAGCCGTAGAGACGGAGTTGCAGAGAAATATGTAGCCACTTGTTCAGTATATTTTGATGTACTAAAGTTTTGGGTCTTGTGATTACAATTTTAGATGACCAATCATCCGGTTGTGGCTCTTTTTTTATAAAATAGAGTGAAAGGACTAAAATTTACACTGGGTTCTGACACAGGATGTGTTTACAAACCACAGACAACATAATATAACAAATGCAATTTCATTTTAAAAAAAAAATCATAGAATCATGGAAACATAGAATCATTTAGGTCGGAAAAGACCTCTAAGATCACTTGGTCCAACCTTTAACCTAGCACTGCCAAGTCCACCATTAAACCGTGTCACTAACCACTACACCTACACATTTTTTGAAGACCTCCAGGGATGGTGACTCAACTATTTTCCTGGGCACCCTGTTCCAATACTCCACAACCATTTCAGTGAAAAAAACTTTCCTAATATCCAACCTAAACCTCCCCTGGTGCAACTTAACGCCATTTCCTCGTCTCATCACTTAGTGCTTGGGAGAAGAGACTGATCCCCACCTCCCTATAGCCTCCTTAAAGGTCATTGCAATAAGGTCTCCCCTGAACCTCTCTTTCTCTAGGCTAAATGACCCCAGCTCCCTGAGCTGTTCCTCGTAAAACTTGTTTTCTATAACCTTCACCATCTTCGTTGCCCTTCTCTGGACATGCTGCAGCACCTCGATGTCCTTCGTGTTGCAAGGGGCCCAAAACTGAACACAGTACTCAAGGTGCAGCCTCACCAGAGCTGAGTACAGGGAGACAATCACTTCCCTAGCCCTGCTGGTCACACTGCTTCTGATATAAGCCAGGATGCTGTTGGCCTCCTCGGCCACCTGAGCACACTGATGGCTCATATTCAGACAGCTATCGACCCCCCCAGGTCCCTTTCTGCTGGGTAGCTTTCCATCCTGTAGGGCTGCCTGGGGTTGTTGTACCCCAAGTTCAGAACCAGCACTTACCCTTGTTGAAACTCATACTGTTGGCCTGAGACCAAAATGCTACAAGTCAACATGGTAGGAAAGCAAAAGGGAAATGTAAAGAGAGAAGGGTTACAAAATGAAGTCACGCGATTATGCAGGCCAATTACTGCATCATTTGGAAGTCTCTGACTATACAAAAATGGATGAACAAGTACCATTTGCCTCCTGCGGTAGTATTATTGACAGATGATGGATACTGAATGCAACGTACTTTTCATAGAGCCTTTGTCCTCTCATGAACACCTTCACCTCATTATCCAGCGGAAATGTCCCATCGTCTTTTCTGAAGCGGTAGAACAGTTTGACATCCTTGAATTCTTTATGCTCATCACAAACTGAAATGTAAAATGAAAAAAAAATCTTCACAAGGATGCTAAAGGGTTGAGAATCCATTTAGCAGGTATCACCAGTGAACTACAAAGCAAGCATGAGTGGAGTCTAGCCTCCTGTATTTCTTAGCATACAGCCACATGCAGGTTTAATAAATGATAAAAGACTGAAGAAAACTTTCAGACAGGTAACAGAATTTCTAGCTGAGAGGGATCAGTGTTTGTCAGTTTCATAACTATAGCTATGAATAGCAAAAAAGCATCCATCTGGTAGATACCTGGAAAACCTTTTGATGTAAACAGTTTGTCTAAAAAGATACCAGTGCAGAGCAGCCAGTGATTTAAGGATTGGCAAACTTCTTAATGTTACTTGTACCATTTAAACAATGCTGTAGGAAAGCTGAGTCTCCCTGCAGAAACAGTCAAAATCAAAGCCTTCTCAAAATTCACTTAAAATTGTCTCAATCTCTCTGCCATGCCAGCTAGCAAATGGGAGGTACAACAGGAGCACACTGAGAAAAACTGAATAAGAATTTGTAAGAGACCAGCTGATGGTGGGTTCCTGCAAATGCCAGAAGAGAGCTGCAGCAAGGGCATAAATTAACGGGAAGGCAATCCCAAGCAAGGGGCTGTAGCAGAGCTGTCAGCCCACCTGCATGGGCTCACGTGCAGCAGGAGCTGGTACTGCTTGCACTTGATGCTGGTATTGAAAGGATGCTCTGGGATCCCTGCAGAACCTGATTAAACCTACCTGACTTTGCCCTCTCTAACTTCACTAACAATTTCATTAACTTCAATCATAACGCATGAAAATTTTCAATAGACACCTGCTTTATGTGTAATACACACACACACGTATATAATTTGTATGAAAGTTACAGTGTGCAATTGGATTCTGAGGTAGAAAACATTTAAAGGTTGTTAAAATTTTAAACAAGCACTCAGAAATAAAATATCTATTGCTCAATTAAATTAAGTCACTCAGGCATCCATGCAACTCTTCACTGACATTTTCTCAATAGAGGATTAAGTAGTCAGATTTGAATACCCTATAATTACTTTATTCTTTAACTATCTACCGTGAGTCCCAGTTTCCATAACAACCCAGAATTTTAATTTAATACCCAAGCAGAAGCTGTAGAAGTGGCACGCATTCAGAATGTGCATTTCTTCCTTTAATTAAGGTGTTGTGAATGCATTGCTGATAGCAGCAGTATCCCTGCACACACAGTCACCCCTGCATAAAGTCAACAGTCATCTGTTAGCAGTTGCTCTATTTCCTATTAAAAAAGAAACAAATTGTACATTTTGTGTTTTTGAAATAGGTAATGATACTTGAAATAAAGGGCTTGAATCTTCTTTGGTTTTGTGCTTTCCAGCCTCTTTGTGCACTAAAAGGCAACTAAATGCTACCACTGATTTGGTAGCCTCCTTTTCATAAGTGTGAATTGTTATTCAAGACGCTAAATGGAACAGGTCTCAAACAGACAACAAGTTTAGGAGAAAATTAATCAGGGCACAGTCGGACATCTAACTTTCTTGCAGCTGTAGCAGCACAAATGTTTGTGCAGCTGGTGCGAGGAACAGAGCTGGAGAACAAATCCCTGCAAGAAAGACAACTTTTTTTTTTTACTGGCTGATTTTTCAGATGGGTTTTTCAGCTGGCAGGGGAGGACGGGGCTGTGTAGGGGGATCAGGGAGGGGAGGACAGCAGGCAGAGCCTGGTGGTGGCAGCAGAGGGGGCAGGATCCAGCTGGGGATGCTAGGGAGGCAGGGAAGAAGCAGCACGGTCTGCAGGGACTTCCCTCCTGTGCCAACATGGGGAACACAACTCTACACCCTGACTGCCTCTCCATGTCCCTGGGGAAGTGGGGGGACTTGTGGAGCAGAACCCTTCAGGCCAGATACCCTGTTCCTGGCAGGGAAAGGACCCTACCTGTCCTATACCTGAGAGAAGAACAGGAGCGGGATTTCTCTTTGATTCACAACAGCCAATAAAATTTAGCTTAGAAGTGATATTGCGCTTACCATGATGGATAATGCTGTGATCCAATAACTTCTGGACAAGTTTAATTGCTGTCTCTCGGTCGGAGGCCTCCTTATGGTCAATCAGCCAGTCAATCAGCTCTTTGGCAACAAAGCAGTTGGGATACGTCTTGAGGTGGTGCCTCCGGTCCTTAATGACCTTCTCCTCGTGCAGTCGGAGCCTGCGGATCGAAAATCACCCTATGAGTTTGGTGCTCAAAGAACCTCTGCCACCAGCAAAACTGGGAGAAGAGCTGAGCCAGTGTGCCCAAGCCTGGCTCACCCCAAGGGCTCTGCAGCTGTTGGACACAAGGGGAAAAGAGCCTTCCACCCATGCTGGCAATCCCCACAAACCGATTGGTACCATTTCAAACCCCACCCTTGGGAAAACTGGCTTTCTGTCCGGTGGAAAAGACTGAAAAATGAAGAACAGCAGAGCATATGAAGCACATTAAAATGCTTCCTGTCTGTCAATTAAACTGTCAATAATTTGGAATTAATTTTCCCACGTTGCCGCTAATCTGTTCCATGTCACTCTTTCATTTTGCAGTACCACTGCCATAGACTTTTTCTAAACCTCATACAGTTTTTTAAATGTAGTATCTTCATTGTTCAGGTAACTCCATTTTGCCTCCAGCTGCAAAAGTACAGCATTTATGATTTAAAATTCAGTCACAAAGCTGTTTCAACGTAATGTTATCTAGCACAAAAAAGTTGCCTCCTACTCTAAATAAAGGGAAACCTATTTCTTACTCTGCAAACTATTGGTAAATGCTGTCTATCTGCAACATTCCCTCATCATAATGAAAGCAAGGAGGCTGGCTGATTTTGAGACACTTAGGTCTGAATGCAAAATCTTGGCTACGTTACTAAAGGCCTTTGGGTCCTGCATCTTTATTTTTAGTCACTTTTTTCCAAACAAATATAACGAGTAACATCTGTATCAATAAATTAATGGACAGAGGTTTTTTTAAGTTGTTTAGCTTTCTGCTTTCTTGTTTATTTCTTTTTGTTTTTCGTTAATAAATTTATTCATCCCGGTTTTGCAGCGCCAGGTATGTACACAGCAGTTAAGAAAACACTGAAGCCACAACTCTTGGGCTCCTACCTCAAGCAGAAATATTGCCGTTCATTTCCAAGTGCCCAGGGTGCTACCATGTAAATACTCTCACCGACTTGAATGAAGTTCTGAGTGATGCTGTAATAACTGTAGGGGCAACAACTCTCTCTATTTTCTTTATAGCACAGCAGGGTGTTAACCTGGGTCACGGGAAGCACAGAGTAGGAGTTCAGCCATGAGACCAACTGGCCTCTCAACGTGATTCCAGTGTGAAACAATTATTTCTCTTTAGAACCAAAGAAAGGGAAAACAGTTGGCTGAAATTGGTGACGACAGTGTTATTAGGGCAGTAGACAAACTTCTACCTAAAAATAGTAGCAAAGCAATGGTTTCGTTTTGCAGCGTTCAGCCTTGAACTACAGCGGAATGTCCAATCCGTGATATGAATTCAAAACCAGCTTTTGGAAGCATTAAAAAATGAAAACTTTTTTATTAAAAACACTAATAAATCAGATTAGTATTCTGGAAGGAAATACTGGTAAATATCACAAGCATCGTGAAAATCTCTGAGCTAAAATATCTTTGCTTAAAGCATATTTTCCAGATGTGCTCTAACAGCTGTTGCCATACTTAGAAAGAAAAGCCTACACAGCTCTAATTATAGAACGGGTAATTATCAGTATTTCTGACTGAGCTTTACTTTCAAAATATATTTCAGGTTTTGCTAATGTTCATCAAGTCTTATGCCGCACAATAATCTAGAAAAACAAAGACATGGAAAAAGCATATAATACATATGCAGACAGCTCTACCCACCTTTCAGTCACTGCTCTACATCTTAATGAATGGTGTTCATCTGATACAAAAGGGAAAACCTGGTTCTACGAATCCTTTGCACAAACTCCATGCTGGAGTGTGCCAAGAGGGGTACAGTATTCTGTAAATAAGCCAGTAGCCAAGAGAACCAAAATCGAGCACTTGTGTCTTAAATTCTGGCTGAAGGCTTTCCTGCACTTGGTAGTCTCAAGTATTTTAAGTTCTCTGTCCTGTCAAAAGATACGGGGTCCTTCTACAGCCTTCTTTCTTACGCAGAGCATTATAGGGTCTCTCTCAATACCCTTTTGCTTATATTCATGTAACTCATAGAAATTTCATTATCTTAACTGTCTCCACCCACTAGCTAACGTGGATCCAAATTTTCTAAGAGGTTACAAAATCATCAAGTCAAACAGAACATTACCACATAAAGCTTCAACAAACCTGAAAAAAATATTTATGTACAGTTTCCACATACAAGTGGGTACTTATTCTACGGTGTATAGCCATCATGTACATGCTGAATTATTTCCTGCTAATTTGTTTGAAATGAACAAAGAGGGAATTTGTTTTTCTCCCTTGTATGCTCTCCTGTCTGTCAGGCTCCCTCACCTCTATGAATCTGCTAAAAATCAAATTTTATGGAGGAGAAGTAGCTCAATAAATTGAAATTGTGCCTAGCACACAGTACAAATGTAACCACCCCAGATGAAGTTACTGAGCTTACATTGCAGTACATAAATCAAGTTTAGGCCAGAACTCTAAAAATGTGTCAGTGTTCAGCCATATTTATCAGGAGCCAAATCAAATGGGATAAAAAGGGGGAAAAAATGTAACAGAATGTGATTATACACTGGAACCAAGGATCAAGCGAAGTGGTAAATACTTTATCCCTTGGCACCTGGAAATAGGCTTCTCATCAAAAGACCTCAATGTTTTTCCTGTACGTAATGTTACTCACTTTTCATCAGCTAGTCCACGTTATGGCTGGAGAAGATATCACTTGACACTAAGCGCATTTCTCTCGCTAGAAGATGTTTCTCACAAGAGCTGCTCAGGAAAATTAGCTGCCTTACCAAACCTGAGCAGCCTGAGGGGAGAAGAGGCAGAAGAGAAAGGGTGAACAACAAGGGGTCATGGGGGAAACCTTCATTCAGCAACCCCTTGGACTGGAGCTTATCTCCAGAAAACAATCTTGTGTACACCAGTACATCATCCGTATGTAATTCCCTGCATTATTCAAGGTAACATGCTGGGTTTTGCATTTGGGACCACGGTCTCTGCTACCTGTGGGATATGATGTGAGAACTAAAGCATTTGAGCCATTCCCTGTGAACTGGAACAGGCACATGCAACCCTTTAATATTTACACGTTGATATCTATGGCTCATATTTGTTCTTACAACAAACAGAGACAGTCTGTATTTGCATGCGTGCATGCCAGAACAGCTTTCTTGGGGCCTTGTCTAAACAGGAGTTGGTGCTAATGAATAATATGCGGGGACTCTTGCTCCAGATAAAAGTGCCTTCCTCCTGTGGAGTGTGGAAAGGGCTAACCTGAAGCACTGTGCTCCTGTTTCGCAGTGAATGTGCTCAGGGCTAGTCAGGAACAATGTTACTTGGTGAGAAGCCGCTAGGCATTTTCTTTACCAACTGTCAGAAAAGTCATGAAAACGGAAAAATCTAAATTTTTGCTTAAGAAACAAAGAATCAGGACCTCATTTGGGAAGAAACTGCTCTCACAGCTACATGAAATTTGTGTTTTGTTTTCCACTAGGGAAAATAATGCTTTTTAAAGTCTGTTGCATCTTTCTCTGAACCAACGGGTAAGGATTTCACAAAGGCAGTGACTGCACAAGAGCCTCACTTTGCTTTTAAAACCCACAGAAGGCCAATGTGCTGGCTGAAAACAGCACTGATTTCACTGACTGGACCACAGCTCAAATCTTTCACCCAGCTACTTCCCTCTCTTCAGTCTAGTAGTTTGTGCTTGGCTAACATCTACCTTGCAGAACACCACCCAGTCCTGATTTCTACGCATGAAAAGACAAAAAGCCTACTGCTCTTCTTGGTAGCTTTCTGAATAATTCATCTGCCATTCCCTGGTACATCCTATACTGTCCTTATATTTATCGTAGCAAAGATCAGTAAAAATGTGTAGGGAATAGTTTGGATCCTGACACCTAATAGGCAGCACAGTATGAAGAGGAGGCTCAGGGGAGACCTCATTGCTCTCTGCAACTGCCTGAAAGGAAGGTGTGGGGAGCTGGGGGTCGGCCTCTTCTCACAGGTAACCAGTGATAGGACTAGAGGGAATGGCCTCAAGTTGTGCCAGGGGAGGTTCAGGTTGGAAATGAGGAGACATTTCTTCTCAGAAAGAGCGGTCAGGTACTGGGACTGGTTGCCCAGGGAGGTGGTGGAGTCACCGTCCCTGGGGGTGTTCAAGGAAAGGTTGGACGTGGTGCTTAGGGACATGGTTTAGTGGGTGACATTGGTGGTAGGGGGATGGTTGGAGCAGGTGATCTTGGAGGGCTTTTCCAACCCTAATGATTCTGTGGTTCTATGATTCTGTATGGCTTTGACATTGTGCTCTGCTCATTCACTTCTTTTAACCAGTAAGGAGCAATGATACACACACATATGCACACACACATGCAATCATACACATACATATGCACACATACATCACATATATGTTTGTACATATTTTTATGTGTATATATATCTCATATGTATCACAGAACGCATAATTATAGAACTACTTCTCTTTTTTTAATGGAAGAATAACAGCGAAGAGACCATTTAAAATGGATATTCTTAGCAGAATTTACTAATTACTGAACAATGCACGCTGATGCTCTAATTAGCCATGGCATGAGGCACGTCCTGCCGCAGCCGCAGCTGATGAGTCCCAGCACTCTCACACGGTACAGCTGCACCACTCCCTGCTCCAGCGCAGGCAGTTGGCTGCAGCGACCGTGTCCGCACAGCCCAGCCCCAGCCCTGGCAGCCAGGATGCATTCCACTTCTGCAGCTTTACCACCTCCAGGCGAACTCTGAGCTGAGCCACACCGGATCCCTTGGAAATTAATAGTGATGCACAGAAGGGAAGAGCACTGAAGGTGGTTTCTGCCATCTTCAAGCTCATTCACAAGTTTCATACATCTGGAATTTCTGTCAGAGGAGATTTACTTATTTCCAAGCAAAGCAAGTCACAGCATCCTCTGTGACAGGAATAAGTGGATAGAAAAAAACATCTAGCCAAAGATGAGGATATTTGATGACAGTTAAGATCATGATGTTTCCACACCTCTTCTCAGATGACATCAGAGGTGCTGCACCAGTAAGTCGAACGTCTCCTTTCTATGGAAAACAGAACAGTTTTGTATCCTCCCAGAGGTCACAAAGTATGGCTTTTTTTCTAAAGGAGTTTCCTCCACATTTTTGCATGACCTGTCTGCAGCACGAGGTAGGTACTTACCAAAAGATGGCTTTAGGAGCCTGATTCCCACTGGAAGTTAACACACAGGTCAGCTGCAGGCTCAGCTCATTACAGAGTAAGTGAGCATATGGCAATGTTTGCGCACATATACACACACAGGAAAATACAGAACGACATGAAATACTTAAGAATTATAATTCCCTTCACATTAAACTTCTGCCTTTTCACTGCCAGCATTAAAAAAAAAAAAAAAAAAAAAGTAGGTCAGTGATGATATAAACTTTGTACAGAGAGGCAATCATGAAGGTACTGTGCAAATGTGATGTGTGTTGCTGGGACAAGCATTTCCAGATGGGCTTGCCAAGTCTCAGCTGAAGTGTCAGCGGTTCACTGCTGCTTGTTCCTCTTTCTATTTATGCTTCAGCTCTGCAATCGCTTAGTTCTGTTACTTGATATTCACAGGAGCTAAAACACCCTTTACAACACGGGGTCATACTGGAAATAGGATGAGGATATTTCTGATTTGGTATCTGTGGCAGAGAAGAAACTCTACCATCTGAAATAGGGCTCGAGAGGGTGTCTTCACAGAATCTCCAGTTATCAGTTCTCATCACTGTGTCTATCTCTGTTTCTTTTTGCCCACAGCCATGCCGTCAATGTGAGGAGATGCCAGAGCACAGAGCCAGATGGAGAGATCTCAGTCAAACCGCCTCTTGGCGCATGGAGGAAAGCCCAAAGCTTCCAAAGAAACGGCGATCCCACAGTGCTTCTGCGACTTCCAATGAGATAGCGGGGATGCCTCTTTTCTGAAGTCCTTGTTTATAAATTTGGAAGGTAATAAGGTCACTGAGCATGCCCAGGGATATCCTGAATACTCTCAATGCCCTACTGACTTGGCCAGGGGTCAAAGCAAGCTCTGGGGAGCAGACCCAAGCATGGAGCAGGGTCTAGGATGAAATCAAAATGACATCTCTTGGAGAGACTCTTTCCGCTCACAAACTCAATCCAGAAATATCAGACCACAGCCTCCGTGGTGATTACTCTAGACTGTGTGTCTAGGAAATGTGATCCGTGTGTTCGTATTGATCTGTCACAAAATACAGACTGCTTACAAAACCAAAGTTGCATTCTTAAAACTCAAAGGTGCAATTATCTAAGCTTGTATCTGGTCTTCATTTAAAACAGCACATCATAATATCGTTGATCTGTTTAAGCAGTGAATGCAAATAGGACCTTTAGACAACATTTACGTCAAGTTTTGGAACGCCTATGTAGGCATTTTTCTAGGGTTTGACTCTGTAAGGGAAAGGAATGTGTACAGTGGACTGCTGATGCCCTCTGCTCTTCTCTTCATGCTGTGATATACCCATACCTGACAGCAGTCCAACAGCATCACCAGATCTGAACAATATTTCTTCTTCTCTCTTTAGGGAAGCAGGGAAACTCAGCAGCTCACAAGGCTACAGTTCTAATGACACTATCCCCTCATGTCCACACGAAGCTGTAAAGCTGCTAATCTCCCCGCCTGCCAAGTCAGCCACTTTCATTTCACTTTTAATCAAAATATATATACAAACATAACTAATACTTCTGACTGCCCACACACTTTAACCTCGAGTGCCTCTGCCTCACTGGAAAGCATAAATCTATGCTTTACAAAGAAGAAAACATGAACTGCAGGCAAGTTCTTATTTCACCTGCCCCAGTCATAAGGAAAGTGGAAGTCTGCCTGCTCCACCCCAGCTGGGGTGGAAGCCCTCAAAACTCAGGAGCTCACAGTTTTTGTCCTCCACAAGCAGGTCAAATACAATTGTGTTTCTCATAGAATCACAGAATCATTTAGGTTGGAAAGGACTTTAAGATCATCAAGTCCAACCACCACCTAACACTACCAAGCCCATCACTAAACCATGTCCCTAATCCATGTGGATCCCCAAAAGAACCAGTCCATCGCAGTTTCAAAGTGTAGACCAGGAACCACAGGACAGCTGTTGTTACAGACATCCCTTGACTGGATTAACACAGTAACCAAAATCCCAACAACTCTCATGGACCTTTGCCAAAAATCACTCTCAATAAAGTATTTCACAGACAGAACAGAGGAAGAAACAGTGTAGGGCTCCTGGAAGGTCAGTTAAAAAAAAAAAATACTGAAATCTGTCAGAGAATGTAGACTTGTTATCTCAGTAGCAAGGCTAGGAGAAGCAAATGTTCCTTTGAAATGCTGACTAGGACAAATATGGATTAAAAAGCCTAAGCCCTACAGCTACAGCTACTACTGCTGTCACTGCCGCTTGGAAACCTGGAGAGACCGACAGGAGAATGAGGAACAGGATGCAGGACTGCAGGGCTGTGGCACTGGAGTCAGTGGGAGAGGCTGCAGCAGGGACACGAGGGCTCTGGGTGCCAGAAAGCACGGCTGGGCCATAACCTCTCTCTTGGAAGCACGTTGTGTCCTAAGGGCTATGGAATCAAACAAACAACAGGCTGATGTCCCTTAAACACCAAGGCTGAGGTCTCTTTTACATTTACCACAGGGAAAAGCTGAGTGTGATCCTTGCACTGCATGCAGGAGGTTTCAGACCTCCTGAGAAACAAACTAGGCCTTCCCACCACCCACCTCCCACTGCCCTAGGGAACAGCAGATCCGTAACACCCTCAGAGCCCAGCAGCACTGAACAGGCCTGCACTGCAGCCAGAGTTATTGCTATCTGAAGAGATAACCCAAGAAATCCACAGGAGAACTGAAATTAGGCTTATCTCGGGTGCAGCTGTGGTACTTCTCCCACCCTGTCAATGAGTGCCAAATAGTTTTGCCAAGACGTTTTATTGCTTTGGGTACCCACGATCCCAAAGTCCTTGCAGGCCCGGCTGCTCTCAGCCTGAGCACCACAGACCTGCAGGAGCTCTCCTCCAGTGGCACAACGATGGCTCCCCTAAATTTTACCCTCCTCAGAGGGGCACCATCTGTTTGCACCCCTTCTAACATTTCCCAGCAACCCCGCTGAAAGCAAGTAAAAGATTTTCTGCCTTCATCATTAATAATGCTGCGGTGACATCTCAATTGCTTTTAGCAATTTTTCTTCCTTCTCCACACAAAACTCTAAATAGCAGCTGGTGAGGTATCCAATTACTGGGCTGTGTAATCACGAACGTCAGTAAGCATAAATAGCCAGTACCTGACAGGTAATAAAATGAGTAATAAAATACTTACTGCTATGTACCACTGATAGCAATCAAAATGTTATATTCGGGCTATGATTCAAGACTTTTTATTCACTTCCAAGAAATATGTAGGTTCATCTTAAAATTATTATAGAAGCAATACTCTTTCACTATGTTGTATTAAAAACTTCCCACTTTGTTTGTCTCTTCATGTTCTAAATGAATAGCCTCCTTTTTCATGTTTGGTATAACAAGTCTTTATTTTTATTTTGACGGAAGCTGTGAAAGCACTAACTGAAAAAATACTGAATAGAAGAGGCACTCCATACTGAAATGCTTTAAATAAAAATGATCTTACCGTATTTTGCTACTGATTCATGCTTTTCTATCTCCTATGTCTGGCAATCCTGCAATATTGCGATATATAGGTTGCAGCTCTGACAGAAAACATGATTTGAGTGAGTTTTTTTCACTGTCACCCAGAAGTCTGTTGAAATCCAGTGGTTGACCACTAAATTATAAAATAAATCTGCAACTGATGCAAATTTTTAAACACAGAAAGTAATGATTCGTTTGACTGGATCACCCAAAAGTGATTAAAATGCAACCGGATGACCTTCACGATGCAAGAAATTAAGATGCAAGTACAAGTAAGACTATAAAATGCAAGGTCATGAACTAACAATAAAAAGTTCTGCTGAAAACTGTGAACCTGGAAGCTGAAAGCAAGACAGAATAAGAAAAAGTTGAATATGCAGTGGATGAACTGCCACTGGCTACAAGCCATCGATACTCTGAGACCATGCGAAAACCAAAGGCATTCCTAGGTTGTAGTAACTGAGATGTTTCCAGGAATAATGGGAAGCTATTCCTGTCATCGTACGTGATATTGCAAGATATCATCTAAGTATTGTGTGTTGTTCGTGCCATCCTCATTCAAGAATGATAAGTCCAAAGAGACACAGTGAAGCAGTGCTGTGCTGGCAGAAGAAAAGATGAACAAGTCTTGGGAGCTAGGAAAAAAAAACACACTGGCCTGGGAGTCTAGCCTTACCTAAACAAAAAGTAAGAGGAACATAATTGTGCATATAATCTTTCAGGTGAGTTAAAAGCCAAGGGCAAGAAAAAATACTTAACTGATGTTGAGGGATGCTAATGTTAAAATTAGACAAAGTTTTGGAGCAAAATTTTCAAATTGTTACTTGAAGCAAGACTCTTCTAACTTTTAGAGAAGTGTGATAAATACATTAAAGGCTTCTGTATTACAGTACTCTGCAGAAGACCTTGCTGCATTTTATAATTGTAGGACTTACAAAGATTTCTGTGAACAACCTTGGGAACATTATAGGTAGAAAGAATATCAGAGGCTGGCTTTTGAATGCACTATACCAGGATTCACTGACTTTTCAAAGCCCTATTTCAGCTGAAAAAAAAAATAAAAAAATAAAAATCAAGTCTTGCGTTGTTTAAATTAAGCAGAAGTGGTTATGCAGACAGAAACCATCTTGAAAAGGCTCGTTAAAATTTTTATTAGTTTCCAGAAGAGACAAAGGTACCATCACAGAGGTTTGGCTTTCACATAAGAAAGGGCATGTGGTTTTGCTTAATGGGCTGATAGATGCAATTAGCCTTGTAGCACATTAATTTCTAAGTGTGTAATGTGAAGTGTGTATGCAGGAGGGTCTAAGAGTATTTGTGTATCAGGGAAGTATCTGTGAGACAGCGGGGGAGGCAGGATCTGTCGACACCAACCCTTGTAAGGTAACTGCAAAGTCAAATGATAATAAGGCATCACGTAGTTTTAATTCCATTCTTGATGATGCGCAATGATGTGAATGCAACGATATTCAATAGACTAAGGAATCCAAATACATGGATGTAAAGCACAGGAGGTTCTGGCTGAATATGAGGGGGCACTTCTTTACTGGGAGGGTGACAGAGCACTGGAACAGGTTACCCAGAGAGGCTGTGGGGTCTCCTTCTCTGGAGATATCCAAAACCCACCTGGATGCCATCCTGAGCAATGTGCTCTAGGTGATCCTGCTCGGCTGGGGGGTAGGACCAGATGATCTCCAGAGGTCCCTTCCAACCCTGGCCATTCTGTGATTCTGTGAAATGCATATTTTGGGGTATGTAACCATGCATGATTCACAAAAATGTGTTTTATTGTTCTTAAAGAATAAACATGTTTATTCTTAACACGGTTTTGCTTGGGAGCGTATTACTTCCCCATAAATCTCTGACACCTGCCGTTCTTCATCCGCTTGCCAAAGCACACGAGCTGTCAGTATGATAAGAAACGTCCACATTTGTGAACATGCCTTCTTGTTTTTGGAGCACAGTACTACTTCTTTTCCATTTTTACTGTGCAAATATACACCGGTCCTTATGTGGCTGACTGGAGGGCAGGTATTAAACTGACCTGTCACTAGTTTATAGTTAACACCAAACTCATTGTACATTTTCCAACAACATCTGAGGGATTGTCACTACAAGCTTAGTGATAAACGTCTGTGTCAAAAAATGGCTAGGTGTCTGCTGTGAGAAAATCCCGTCAGTTGGCCAGCAGCACATACACAGGCCAGGGGTCAGGTCTGCATCCTTGCTCAATCAAAGCCTAGAAGCGAGGAACTGCCATGGCAGAGGATCACTCTGCCAGCTCCACAGCCCAAATCTACATTTGGGTAAAGTCTCTGTATGTCTGTACACTGTTGGCTTTCCTGCCTCCACGTACTACACCCACTCATCCCACTGAGGCCCAAATCTTTTCCGGTTTGCAGAAACTTTCCAGCCCTCACCTGAGATCTTGAGAAGCTACCACAAACAGCCCAGCTGTACAGTCATCCTCACCCTGCTCTATTTAAGTCTGGAATTTCTCTCATTTTATATAGTGGCGTATGATTTTTTATTTTATTTTATTTACTGAAATAATATAAAGTATGCAATTATTAAAGTAAATAAATCAAAACGGTATAGAAGCCTAAGTAGACTCACGTTACAGCCTTTTTCAGTTCCCTTAAGTTGTCATGTTTGCTTAAGAAAAACATTGCTTTAAGTGTAAAATATAAGCCAGTATGACCTTCACTGCCAGCTGGAGGCAACAAAGCAGTATAATCCTAATTAACATTCTGCTCATTTATATATGCTTTTCTTAAAGAGAAACCTGTAACATCCACTAAGGCTTGATAGGAAGTGACAAATGAAGAAGAAGAAATGAATCTCCTTCTCCAGAGAAAAATGAAAAATGTTTCGGAAAACTATTGATTGCTCCAGAGCACATTAAATTAGCTCCAAATGCATCCCTGCCAAATGGCAACAATGATTTTACTCAACAATTTGGCAATATAACATTACTGCATTTATTTTTTAAACACAGAAACGATCACTCTCTGACACAAATGTTTTAATGATAAAAAAAGTCCTATCTGCTTTAAATCTCTTACATTGTCTAGGCCATACAAACATGTAACGTGAACAATTATGTTATATGAATTTAAGGGGATTAGTCAATGGCATGCGGATACTCATCCTTAAATTCTGGCATGCTAATGAAGAACTTCATCGCTAAGGAAAATGTATCAATAAAAATACATTTAAAGACTAATTATATTCAAAGGATTTCACTTTTACAAAAATCCCGGGAATGGTTTCTTTGGTTGAGCTCAGGGTTTTCTACATCTGATATATGATATGAAAAGATACACAGCTGCTGCATAACCACTCCATGAACAGTTCCTTCTGTCAGTCTGCTATCAAGGAACTTGTCATGTTTGATTAAGCCTTGTTAAATGTTCACAAGTAGATGAGCTTTGAAAAGATAAATATTACAGAAGTGTTTTTCCCCTGCTCTTAAAATGAAATGGAAATTTTTCCTTTAAAATAATATGTAAATAAGGAGCCCAGAGAACTCCTGCTTGCTCCACTGAATGGCCTGCTCCCGTTGCTGGGCCATGTGTTTGCCACTTCTCATTCTAGGCAAAATTCTCTCTCCACACATGCAGAAAGCTCAGTGAACAGGTATTTATGTGCTCTGACAGTAAATTCAAACTGTGACTTATTATTGCTTTAATAGCTCAGAATGTGCATCCTGATCCTTACTCACCACGTAACAGCACTGGCTTTACATACAAGATCAGCCATAGCTGAATGCTGGTACAATTAGATTACAGCAATATGGTCGTGTTTATAGAATCACAGAATCATTAAGGTTGGAAAAGCCCTCCAAGATCATCTGCTCCAACCACCCCCCTACCACCAATGTCACCCACTAAACCATGTCCCTAAGCACCATGTCCAACCTTTCCTTGAACACCCCCAGGGACGGTGACGCCACCACCTCCCTGGGCAACCCGTCCCAGTGCCTGACTGCTCTCTCTGAGAAGAAATGTCTCCTCATGTCCAAGACTCTGTGTCAGGCCTAAATGTGAATCCAGAAGACATATTGATTGTTTGGGACCGGTTTCACAAGGGCAACAGAACAAGAGCAGGCGGGAGGCCAAGGCCTGCACTGCGCCTTCACACAGACTCAGGTATTCGCCTCTCGTCTGCATAAATGGTCCAGTGTTGTGTGTTACTCCTAAGACCAATTCGTTTATTCGTGAAAAGCGGTGACATCTGTCCTGAAGAAAGGCAGGATCTGCAGGCAGCCAGGGTGTGGTGCCTCCTCAGACGGTAGGAACGACCACAGTCGGGCAGGTAGGCCACGGGCATCTCTCACCACAGCCACCCTGACACAAGGAGGCATGCCACAAAGCCTGCCATGGTTTAGTCCATTCCTCACCCTGGCTATCAAAGCACAACACAAACACTGCCAATTAGGTCTTACTTTGAATGTAATTACAATGGGCTTTCTGAATGCAGAATTATGCAGGATTTTGGTCCACATGTACATAGACTGTGCATATACGAACTGCTGAAACTGCAGAAGGTTTGTGGGCACTGAAAACATGAAATTACTGACCAGGTTGCCAACACCCATCTGGGGGTGTTTTCCACAGGCCAATCATTTTCTGAGGTGAAATAATGATTTTTTGCCTGAAAAGATGTGCTGTGTACAGCCTTCAGCCTGCAACAAAATGTCACAATACCAGTCCACTGGATGTTTTCCCCAGCCACTGTACGTTTAAGGAAATTTTTCTTTCCATATTTATTGTGTTTCTCCTGAACAGTTTATGCAATCCCTTTTTCTTCCTCCTTTGCCCCAGTAATGTGTTTCCCCAGAGAAATGCTGTTGCTGGCCTCGTACAAACTCAGATGTTCCATATTCATCAGAAAAGAAAGCAACATGAAGCACAAACATATTTCATGTGAAATTATGTAGAATACACTGTTTCAGCTGGTGTTGATTTACAGATTTAACAAAAGAGAAAAAAAATCATATGCAGCTCTTAATATATTAGTTCGGAGCAGCTCTAGCCCCTCTGCAGCCAAACAGAGTGAATGCAAGCAATTATCTTGCAAACACCACTGTTTGATTCATTAGAGTAGGCCCAAAGTATAGCATTTGGAAAAACCACTACTTTATAGAAAGCCAAAATGACTGGATTTTCCCCCATTATGAAGTATTTTGAAGGATGTAGGCCTTGCTGGATTGTGATAAAGCAAAACAGTACAAAGAGAAAGCATCAAATCTCATTGCTTTGTGCATGTTTAATGTAATTATTTAAAAAAATAAATAAAATCAGGATAATGATGGTGCACATGACCAATCTATTAATATACCCTTCACCACATATGTAAGGGCAAAGGAATACATCTCTTCACCTTCCAAACAGATCATCGGATGAGACACGTCTCTTCAAGGGAAGAAAGTGTTAACAGCTCTAATGCCTTCCTTCCCTTAAAGGGAGACTGCAATTCTATTTTCCACATGCAAAGTCGGAGCCACGGGACTATGGAAAGATAGGGATCTATTTATGCACACAAATAAACAGCTGAATTGGGCACTTTGTACACCACGTCTATGTGAGACGACCTGAGAGCACTCTATCTACTTGTCTCGTCACCATGCAGGCAGCGAGAAAGGAGGAGCAGGTGGTTTGCCCTGGGATTACTGTTCCGCTCGTAATGCCAACATGACATAGCCAGAGTGATTTCTGGCACTGAAGTGATGGACTAGTCTTCCAGCATCTATTACTCTGTACACAACCCCCATTCTTTTCTCTATTCTCACCCTTTGAGCACTGATATAAAACCTGAGTACAGCCTAAGTACATGCATTTTGTTTCTTATCCTAGTTTCTAACCCCAAGTTCTTCATATATTCTTCGTATTCACTTCAGAAAGCTCTCTTGGCAGTGGCATGAGTTGCAATGTTGGCACCTCATGAATCTCACATGATCTGAGGAAAAAATCCTGGCCTAACTTAAGACAGCATGGCCAATGGAACCACGTTCTCACCTTCACATTCATCATTAAAATCCAGTTTGGGAAATCAATAGATATCAAAGGTTCTTGGGCATTCATTTGGAAATAGATATATTTCCAGTCCTTAAATTTGCCTGAAAAGCTGGACACTGGTAAAGAAGTGGTACTGTCAACCACTGCATCAGTTGTACAAACCAACCTAGCTGATTTTGCACTGAAGAAGTTTAGGAATTACTCTCACAAGCCCTCCCACCAGTACAACTGAGTGGGTAATAACCGCTGGTTATCAGCCAGTAACAAAATCTTGATAGTATCAGTCACCACAGCTAAAATCATATGACATGACACCACGTCTTCACAAAACAGAGAATAATTTAGGTTGGAAGGGAGATCTGGAGGTCATCTGGTCCAACCTTCATTCAAAGCAAGTCAGGTTAGTACAAGTTACATAAGTGTAAATCTTAGGTCAAGTCACAAGTTGAGTCAAGACTTGAATATCTCTAAAAATGGAGAGTCCAGAGCTTCTCCAGGCCCCTATTCCAATTTTTGACTTATCCTCATGGTGATTATTTTTTTCCAGTTGTCTAATTAGACATTCCCACGCAAATTGGGCTCACTGCCTCTTGTCCTATCCCTGTGCACCTTGAGGTGGACTCTCCCTGTCTTTCCTACATTCGCTCATTTACATAGGTGCAGCCAGCAGTAAGCCCCAAATAATTCTCCAAATTGTATTTGCATAATTTCTTTCAGAATTTGTGCATCATAACTGTACTTTTAGCTTCTTCACAACACAGTCTTGCTCTGTTTCCACTGACCGAGTATCAAAATAGCAATTTAAGCTAGCAATTGCACTTTCCACATCCTACTAAAAATAGATTAATTTCAGCTAGAGGAAAGTATAAGTTAATTACCTCCTGAGCATCAGGAAACAATTAACAGCTTTCTATTATATCACTGTGATTTCTAAGCTATACAATTTTACACTTCTGCAGAAAAGGATGTGTGATTATCAAGAGAAGGATCTTTTCTGCAAGAAACGAAAGGAAATTGTTCTACTGCAGACAATTGGCACTATAAATAATGCTTTGCTAGTATCTTTTCAGAAGTCATTTCCTTTATTTGCGATCCTAATGTTGAGTGATGTGTTGGCCACGTGCTGTCAGATTCTCTTCCCAAAGTGGATCTGCGTAAGTGTTGGACTCTCGTTCCTCAGACAAGCTCTCACAACATCAGCTTCCTGTGAATGTTCTTGCAGTGTTCATGTGAATTAAATTAAAAATCATTGTTTTTATGAACCATGTTGTAATTATGCCCCGAGTTTGGTTTGCTTGCTACATCAGAGCCGAGAATGGCTTGTGAAAACACAAAGGAATACGCAGGCCTGCTGTAAGCAGCCCCGGTGCTTTGAAGACACGATTAACAATGTGAAGACCAACGGATACAACAGAGGAACACTTCTTTTAACTGCTGCCAATAAACGCATTTGGCCCAATATGCAAGAAAGTAGTGCAAACACAGAGCCAGCAGATTGTACAGCAATTCAGCTGAAAAGTAATGGGAACATTATGGCAATATACCAGTTTGGGCAGTAGCTCTTAGTGAGAGAAGCAGTGAAATAAACACACAGAAAACCCAATGACCCAAGGTGAAAGGCCTCTGTGCTAGATGGCAGCTGTGCTACTGAAGGATGGGAGAATCTCCCCAAGCCAGGTACATTTTATAAGATCCATAAAAGATAAATATGATAGTGTTAGTCCTGCTTACAAGCAGAAGAACTTTGGTCTCTGCAGATTCCTCCTGCAATGCACCTCTAGGACAGCCACAATCCTCCCCCAGAAAGTTCAAATTCTCTTCCAAGTTCTCCTTCCCTATTATCTTATACCTCAAGGCTTGTTCTGCGCTCTGCCCTTGACAAATATTGTCTTGTCTGGCTCTTATCTAGCTGGAATGTCCTTGAAAAGATAATTTCCTCAGCCCTTCGTCTCAATCACATTGCCCATTTCCCCGATTCCTTGCACTGCCTCCTCCTCCTCTTCTGTCACATCAAACATTATATAACCATTCTTATCTTCACTTTCAAGCTCCCACCTTTGCTATCACCATCTCTCAGGCACTGTTGGCTTTTGCTCTCACTGGCCATCTACCTCTAGCTTTGCCATTACGTTTTAAACCTTCAACCAAGCAGCTTTGTGCCTGTTGCCTCAGTACATAGGAGACACCCTCACCCAAACATCCACAGAGCTATCTGGATGTAGTCCCACAAATCCTGCCCAGCGTTGCTGTCATCTCCACCAAAAACCTTGACAGCTAAGCAGGTGGTGTGCCGAAGCTGCACTTCTATCACAATGACCAGCACTGATTCAAAACAATCATGTTGTCTTCTGGGCCTGTAATCATTTGCTATCTCTTTGTTTTACACTTGGACTACAGAGAATTTGGGAGCAAGGCCATCTTTCCATCTGCTGCATGGTGCCTTGCAATGCTCTGGGATGTGATCTTGGGGATTCCCATTATAAAAGGGTTTTTTATTCTTTGTAATACCGAAAACCAGCAGCATGTGACTTTGGGCAGCCCCACTGATGAGACAGGCCAAAAGGTACATTGTCCATCCAACCGGCAGCGTATCATGCCCAGGGGATGTCTGTCAGCTGCAGGCTTATGTCTGAAGTATACGCATCAGGTATGAAATCTCTCATGTCCAACAAAAGTTCTGACAAACCAGCCGGAGAACCTGAGACTACAGAGTCTTGAAGCATATTAACATTTTAAGTTTCAATTGTAAGAGAGGGCTACTACCAGAGACTGCACACTTGTTGTTTTTTGTCCGTATAAAGATAGGAAAATACAGTCCCATTGTGATTTCAGGTACATCTCCAGGTTCTTTTGGAAATGAAAGCTCTGTGCAGCCTCCCAGGCTGGTGGGATGCAAACTTGCTCTGCCCCATAACCCATGGGAGTGTCCCACGGGCTCCCAGTCCTACCAGAGCACCATTCCAGCTCTGGGCCCAGAACAGAAGCTATGCTCTAACAGGCAGATGGATCCATCTAACATCTCTGCCACCAGAAGGAGAAGGCCTTATTCCCCTTTTATACTTCCTCTTTGCTCTTTCTTTCTCCTCCATTTATCATCATTGTACAGTCCCGATCTCTCCCTTGTGCTGGCTCTGGCCCTCTCTGTAAATCATTTCAACTCACTAACCAGGCAGGAAACAATCTTCGCTCCTTGTTCTGCCAAGCCATTAAGTTAAATGAACTCAGGGAGAGGTTTGATGAGTTCCGGAGATGGCACAAGGTAAGTAGAAGACAGATAGCCAGGGAACAGAAGACAAAAAGGGTGAAAAGGGTCCCCTGGTCTGGCACAGCTGTATCATGGTTCAACCTCATGAGAAGTCTGTTGGACCGTGGGGTCTTTGGAGCTCCTCACCCCTGGCCCCAGGCCAGGTGACCTTTCTCCTTGCACTGTCATTGGCATTAGGACAACACCACTGTAACCTGGCTGAGCTCCCCAGACTGCTCACCATGGGGTGAGATAAGCACTACAGCAGGCCCACCAGCAAAGCAGGAGCCCAGCTCCCCTGCCCTTTTCTGCAGCAGCAGCCAGACACACCAGCAAACGCTGCTGTAGGACCCACAGCGTGACCGATAGCCCCTGGTGCTCCACATAACCCAGAAAGCTCTCCTCTGCCTGCAAATCCCTCTGCCATAGCTGTGGTACCCCATGTAATCGCTCACACTGTTGCAAGGAAATGAAGAATTACGGCCTCACTATGCAAAAGCCAGCTTCTATGTTTGCTCTGAATTAGCAAGCACAATCAGGCATATTTTTTAATTATTTGTAAATGCACCTTTGAGATCTGAGCGCATTTACTGGATTGAGGCACTCATAAGAAACAAACGATGAAGACTGTAAAATTACAGGGCTGGTAATTAACATGGAGGTCGCACTCTGCAGCAGCGCTCTCACACAGGTAGCACTGCGGTGTGCTGCCCATATAAACTGCACAGCCCAAATTTCAAAACGTCTGAAATGCACACGTCAGTGTTTGCCCCTGTTCGTGCACTACACCCTGACAGGAGCACGGAAGGAAAGGTAAAAACCTTGAACAAGAAATAAACCTTGAACAAGAAATAAACGGGTAGTTGCTGGGCCTGTCTGATAACACGTGCATCAAGCATTTAAACCCAACCTTATTTTTACAGTCTTCTGTCAGAGTCGGAAGTTTTGAGGTGGGAATCAAGCAAATATCTGACCCATGTTGTGTGTAGGAAAAATTAGGCACTGTGAGGGTGGCCAAGCAAACCAGCAGTGGCTGCTGCCCTGTGCCACGCGTCCCTGACCGCGCGTTTCTGTCTGGCTCCCTCACTGGCACAGGCCTGACCGCACGCCGGGCCTGTTAAGAGAGTTAAACTTTTCTCGCTTGGCTTCAGCTGATGCAGTTCCCTGAACTTCTGATCCCGTGAACGTCAGCGAGAAGTGCAAGGGAAGCGATAAGAGCAGGGCAGCAGCGGCCTGCAGTTAGATCTGCTGTATCAGAAAACCACAGCCTTAAACCGTAGCGGAGTGAAATGGTGTAAGCTGGTTCCCCCGCCCGTACTTCTCCAGAAAGGGCTTTTTTGTGGTCATGCGGTAAATCGGTTTGTAAAACTGACCCAACTGAAATATCACCCATCAGAAAGCCCTGCTGATCACTGCCTCGGTGCAGGTCACCCTGTGATGATGGTCCAGAGGTGCTTAAGCCAAAGGAAGGGAAGCACCAAGCAGGGAACCAGCAGGCAGAAAGAAATAAGGGAAAGAGGGGACCACTGCTTTCATTGGCAATACCAGCTTGAAATTTTAGCCTTCAAAACTCTTTGCCTCACTCCACATCTGTAGCTGCAGGCACACCTGGCTCCCTGCAGAGCTGTACCATGAAGCAGGGCCTAGCTGAGGAACGGACAAATAGATGTCACCAGAAGCAGAGCCACTGCCTGAGGAGGCTCCTCTGACTTCACAGGTTTCACCAGAGCCCGAGCGAGCCTGTGGGTTATCTTGTCTCTTCCTCTGTGTTCCCATGCAACTTGTTCTCTCTCTACGCATCAGCATTTTCCAAAAACGAAGGAGCACGGCTGCACATTGTTGTCACAGAATCACAGAATTGTAGGGGTTGGAAGGGACCTCCAGAGATCATCGGGTCCAACCCCCCTGCCATAGCAGGTTCCCTAGAGCAGGCTGCCCAGGTAGGCGTCCAGACGGGCCTTGAACATCTCCAGAGGAGACCCCACAACCTCCCTGGGCAGCCTGTCCCAGCGCTCCGTCACCCTCACCGGGAAGAAGTTCTTTCGCATGTTGGTGCGGAGCTTCCCATGATCCATTTTGTGGCCACTGCCCCCAAATACACTTCCACTATATATTATATTATGCTTCCACTCCCAGTGTAGAGCACTTTCCTGGCAGTGCAGGTTTAAATAATCTAGCTTTCTTTAACCCTACAATCATTGTTATTCTTCCTGCTGCAAGGAACAAAGGCATGTTCACAATACAGTCATTTCTCCTTTAGGCCACAAGCAAAATGTGAGGTTCAAGGCAAAGGTCAACTCCCCAAACCATTACAAAAAAAAACATGTTGATATTTACAAAATTGATTAAAAATTCCTTCTCATCTGTCCTTCTGCTGGCTGGCTGAGGCAAACTGCCTTCATAAAACTGTCCATCCTATTTGCAGTACTAATAGTCTTAGTGAAACCACTGTAAGTAAGGATCCTTGTGACACTATGCCTAAACAGGTTTAAGTTCTATTTAAATCCAATGGTTTACACATCAAAATTATTTAAAATATGTGGTCTAGATGTTCTGCTCTTGGTTAAGGAAGAAAAGCAATAGGCCATGGCTAACATGAAGTGTGTGCTTCACCCAGTGAGTGCCAGTGGTTCTGCTGAGATCTCCAGCTTTGTAGCTCCTGTCATTATTTTAGCACCTCAATGCAGTTTCTCTTCAGAGATTGTTTGTGTACTTTGTTTTCTGTGGCATTTTTATGGAGTGTATTCTTCTTTCAAGCCCAGGTGCAAGTACCAAACCTGCTTATTTCTTACTTTTTCTTACCACAACTTTCATTCCCTTTGCCAGTTCTTCATCAGTTTAACCTTTTCCCGCAAAAGCTTGAGCAGATCACTGTATTCAAGCCTTGCTTTCAACGAGAAAAAAATATCTTCTAGTCAGCAAAAGTGCTCACGCAAACATGTGATGCCAGGAAGAAGGAGGCAAAAAGAGCTAACCACAATACAAGGGTTACAAATATAAAAAACAGAGTAAGTGGCAAGAAAGAGAGAAGGGTCTGGATTTTTAGAAGGGACTATCAGTTTCTGAGAGCAGACCCTACGCCAAAAGGTACCACCCAGGCCAGCACGCAGTGCCTGGGTGCTTGGCTATGGGATACAGAAGCCAACACCAGGATCTCAGCTGGGCTGGGAAGAAGCTAACTTTTGCTGCTGTGACTGCACCCTTCAAGTTGTTAAATTTTACATCAAAGAAAGCACGGAAATTCTAAAATGCTTACAATTCAAGAAGTACTGGCATCTATAGATAAAAGAAATACCTCTCAGTTAACTTGAGATGCACAGGTTGCTGCCTACTCCTTGTCCAGTTATCCATGAGGGAAAGCTGGCTGACCTCCCTCCTGGCTTCAGCCTGGGCTCTCACCCTGCAGTGGGACTTCGGAGAGGGGAAAGAGCGGGTCCTTTCCTGAACACTATTCCCAGAGCTCCCTGCCATCCCATCCCGGCACACGCCGTGTAACCTCTGCATCTCCAGAGGTATTTTTCTCTGCACCTTGGGAATGTCACTTTTGGGTTCCATGTCTGCTGCACGAAACTGCCACCAGCTGTGGCCAAGATTTGTGTTGCAAGGGCTTTATCTTTCCTCTGAGCACACAGAGCCTGCCCCTGCAGGGACCTGATAAATAGCTTGAATTCCTAGGCGCGATCACTATACAAATAGTAAATAATAACACCAAGTGATAGGAGCACTTCTCTGTCACGTTGCCAGCCTATGGCCACTGCCCCCACAGGAGCAGGGGTTGTGTAATAAGTGCGGGATACGGCAAAGCCAGGTTGCCTGTGGCATATTAATCCTGCCCTTCCTGCACCAATATCAGAGCAGTTTCCTTCACCTGTTCATAGGCAGCTCCTCTAATCTAAAATAGATAAAACCTACTCTTGCACATGGTTCAAATACAGTACCCTTGGCTTGCCTGCTAATCTCTGCTAACCTGAGACAAAAGTTAATGATTCACTCCACCTGGAATGGAATACACAGAATATACAGCAGCAGCCACTCTTACAACATCCGCCTTACTGTGGACATAGAGCAAGAGATCGCTGTTTGCACATGCATTGTTCACTGTTTTAACTCAGAGCTGTGCTCCAGGACAGCTGCTGACTGGAGTGGCTCAATTATCAAAAGAGCTTAAGGGAAAGACCTGAGCAAACGAGCAAACGAAAGCCTTACGCCTGGATTTCCAGAAATGCTGAATAACCAAAAGTTTAACTGGAAAAAATGAGAAATGGAGATTCCTGGCACTTGAACCATATGTATATACATATATCATATATGTATATCTATATATATACATGCATATATAAGCATGCACACACGCTTGATTAAAATTCCTTATATTCCCATATATATATATGGGAATATATATGTATATAAAAAATATATATATTTATATATATATAAATATATATATAATATATATATAGGGGGCCTGATATCATCAAAATTAGTACAAATGGGCAAGACTCAAAGACATAAGAAGGTGAATCATGTATCAAAGATTCTACAAAAAAAATGAACATATCCATTTGAAAAATATCACGCTGTTTAAAAAAATTACAATTAATTTGCATTAGGTAAAACATATCATTAAAAGTGTTGTGATAGCACAGAGATAGCAGGAAACTTCTGGGTGTCAAAGCACTTAATTTCGTGACCTTCCCGACCTTCACTTTGAAACCTTTTCTTTCAGCGTATTGCTCTGGTGGAATTTCACAGAGAAGACTGCCAATTTTTTGGTTGCTTGATTTTTGGAAAACAAATTAACGAAGGTGAAATTATTTGGGCAGAAAGCTCTGAAGCACTTCATTCCACAAAGATCTGATGATATAACCTCCTGTGTCCTATCTGCCCTCAAGTCAGCAGACATGAGCCTTCTCGAGCGAGACAAATGAAAAATATTTTGTTAGGGTTAGTTCTGAGGCCAATCAGTAAGCTCTTTGCTAATGGAAATGCAGCTACCAGGGGAGAACTAAGGTAGCTGCAGGAACATGGTGCAGGTGGGAGAAAAGCGCATACAATATCGGATTGGCTTAGGCAGATCACAGAATCTAACCTTAATGAATTCTGTCTCTAAAAATGCCATATAAGTTCGTTTAATATCTGAATACCAGTCTGGACCTGACTGTAGAGGAAGTGACCTCAAGGCGATTCTGTATCTGAAATCCTCACGTTCCTTTTAGTGCACAAGACCACACAGCTGCAGATGTGCATCACTACAGCGTTGATATAGTTTCAAGCACAGTGACAGCATTAAATAAATTGTGTAGCTATATGATTGATACTGATATGATCAATTTCTATGTTATTACATTAAAGGCATGGTTCTCTTGATTGCATTTCTCTTACTGCTATGCACCATGGGTGTTTTGCATCTTTGAATGCCAATGAACTTTTGAACCCTTCTGGAGTGAAAAAGGTTGACTATTTATTGCTCAGAATAAGAAAAAAATTTATGGACCTGTAGGCGCTATCATACTGGAGAAGTTAATGACTGTGAAAGTCATGCACTCTAATTTATTAAGAAGTTTTCTTAAAGTGATAATATTCCTGAAGCGGGACCCTTGGAAGACCAGTGAAAACTGGTTCTGGCTTTTCTCAGCTTCAAAATTTACAGCTCTTTACCATGTAAAACCTCTTCTGTAAAATGAAAGTCCTGTACAAATTCTGATAATAAGGCAAACAAATTTCTGTTAAACCGTTATCTTACATCTTGTCTTTCCAGGAGGAATGTAAGAAAAAGAGATTTAAAAGCATACTAAGCATACTTCGCACTTCCCTAACCAAAAACAAAGGAGATGAGAAACTGTCTTACTTGCAGAAAGTCTTTGGCTCATTTTAAAAGTTTCCTAATTATTTACTAAACCATTTAACAGAAGTGTGAGTTGGAAAAGGTGTTGCTTCTCATACAGGCTGGTATCCAAAAATCTGCAGAGAAGAAACATTAAATGTCATTAAAGTTTCACCTATTTCAGACAGCCGCACCACACAGACAATGGCAATTTCTGGTAAAATAAATAAATAGAAAGAAAAAATAAGTGCCCTTTTAATATTGCTGTTTGGTCAAGCAAAGCCTGAAGACACCCTGAATGACTAGGCACATTTTCTGTGAGAAACGAGGGACTCTTGGAAGACATACCAGATTTCAGTGACAATCTGGCATCGAGAAGCAATTAGCAGATGAGTGAGATATCAGACAACCCTGACTTGTAAGACAGGCAGCCAGCAAGTATATCAACACATGCCTGTTGAAACTGCTCTTGGTTGCCAGCTGTAACCAAGTTAATGCTCAAACTCCAACAGTGAGATTTCAATCCTTCCGCCAACCAGTGCTGGAGCGGGCATAACGTGTTGCCTTCTGCTGGGAGGGGAATGAACGGCGAATTGCCCTGCTTCAGATAAAATTCCTCCTGACTTCAGTAGTGCCGCTGGACGTCCCAGCGGTTACACGCCTGTGACCAGCCAAAGTACCAGGGCTGTGACGCTTCCCTTCGCGCACACCCATCGAGAATCGCCGGGACATTCACTCCCTGGAGCTGCACTCAGGCAGGTGTCTGAAGGCTGGGACTCAGCGGGGTGGAGGCTTCCAAGGGCTCTCCCAGTCCCGAGGAAGACAAATGCTCCATGGTTCTCCTGAGCACAAGTTTCCACAGGGAAGAGGTCTGTACAGGTCACTTGTAACCTCTGGAGGACGTCTTCATGGCAGCCATCCTCTGAAGAACAAGCTCACCACTGAATAGCTGAAGGGTTTTTGAAAACACAGCAGAATAGGGACAAAAACTGCTTTGGGTCTGTTGGAGCTCTCAAACCTGCCCCAGCGGTTTGTCCCCTTGTAGGATCATCATGGCCTGGAGAGCCCTCAGCTGGATCATGCCCATCCCAGCTCTTGCCTCGCTCTTCCTGGTCTTCTGCAGGGCAGCAAGAAGCTCCCAGAGGGTCTTTCCTGAAGTGCCACACTGCTGAGATAGGGGAGTCTTCAGCTTTGTTTCGTAGCCATCTGTCCAACAATTAAAAGGCCTACCAAGAGCCAAGCTTCAGAAGTCCTCGCCTTTAAAAATATGTTCCCATTAACCAAAAGGAAGAGTTGGTTAGGTATTTGCTTAGCCAGATACTGCCTTTAGAGGCAGAGGACCCTACTGGATATTACAATTTATTATATTAGCTAACATGCAGCTCTGAGTTCAGCTTATTTTCCCATAAATAATGCCGCCAGGATTTACATTACAGCCTCATCTCCCACAAACTGCTAAAGACCAAAGCTGGTGCATGAAAGCCCCGTGCCTGCACCAGGCGCTGCTACGATGCCTTCAGCTCACGCTGCACAAAGAGATCCCAGCCAGGGAGGGACGGACACACAGCAAACAGACCACGGCAATGGGGCAGCACGTGAGGCCGGGGCAATAGGAACGTGGTAAGGAATTTTAATCAAGCAGCTACCACAAGCACCTGGGCTTAGACACAAGCTGTTTGGTCTCGTACAAGAGCTCTTTAAATACCGACATTTTCTTGGTTTTGTGTAAGCAACACCACGCTCGCAGTTTCATCTTACACTTTTACTCCGAAGTTACGCGTTCATCTTGCAGCACTAACACTTGCCCGTGTGCACTTTCACCCAAATACACACATAATCACCTGTCCCACTGCATCACTCCCGCTCAGGGCTTAGCTAGCACTTGCAAGCATCACTAAGAATAGAGTACAGTACGTTTCCTTGAGTGCATGTGCGTGTTGGTTTTCTAGCATCTGTTTGTCTGCCCCACAGGCTTCTGAGATAGCCTGTCTTTGATCCTGAAAACCTCCCATGGTTTCATTTGCCATTAACAATTATACCCTTATTTTGGACAGGAAAAGGGGAACTTTAACATATGGTCAGCTAGGACTTGTCTACCAGCCAGTTTTCTCTTACATTTTGCAGCTTTTATTGTCTGGAAAACTGAAGAAAACCAACCCTTTGTACAGAGCATCCCAACAGAGGAACAGAACCAGAATTAGGGGAAGAGAGATGATTTAGGGTGCATTTTTTCAAGACAGCTCCAGCCGATCCTACAGCTCGGTCCTGCCAAAATGGGAGAACCTGCTTCTTCTCCACCACCTCCTCTCCCTCCTCCTGGCTCCACATTCCCACCACCTATCTTCTGTGGATGTTGGCAGCCATCAGATCAGCAAAGTAGCCTGCCTGCCAGGTGGCCACATTGGATCCGCCCCTGGAAAGGTGCGAGAAGTATGCGAGCTGGCAGTGTGTGGGAGGTGGGACTGCAGAGCCAGGAGTGGGCAGCAGGAAGAGGGAAAGGGGGAGAGCAGATCTCCCCTTTTGGCAGCAGAGCGTGGGATGAGCTGCTCACGAAACCGCAGTCCAAGGAGACTTTCTGTGTATTTTTGAAGGAATGGCCACAGGTAACTTCATGGGTCGGGGAATAATTGTTTCTGTAGATTATCCTGTTCAAAAATAGCACCATGTTTTATTACTTCAATAAATAAGGTGACAAATGACATCCTTGATTGTGATGCTAATGAGCTGATTGTAGGAGCCAGATTTGTTGCAGTTCCTCAGTCTTCTCCTTAGGGGAAGACTGCAAAGCTTCTGCTTTTATATTTAACTACAAGAAACATAAAAGGACTTAAGCTGACCTTAATAGAAGGGTTTTTTTTGTTTGTTTGTTTGTTTGTTTTATTATTATTAAAACTGAATAGTCAACATCTAGTGAGATAAATTACAGACGGTGGGATTCTTATCAGGCACTTTTACAAACAACTCAGCACTAAGTCCACCCTGCAGAGCCTGCATGCCAGTACATCCTTTCACCCAAGGTTTCATTTCTAGCTACTTTGATGAAAAATCTGAAGGTTGGAGCAGGCTCTGGTGTGTACTGGAGCCAGACCACAAACCTGCTTACTGCCTGACCACGGGTATCACTGGTGTGCATCACAAGGTGCCAACGGTGCTTTCCCTGTAGATGCCACCAGTAACAACACCAGTGTCTGTACTGGGAGCAAGGATGGCACCTTCCAAATCAAGCAGCGTTTCTATCGTTTCGCAGTGTTTGTCTGGCATCTGAGCAAAACATTCAAAGAAAATTCAAGCAAAAGCTACAGAAAAAAATATGTTTACAATCTCCTTCTAGTTATACATATAACACACGATAATAACGGGCTTTTTCCTCCCGAATCACAAGCTGCTGCACCAACGAACCGAAAGGCTCAACATTTCTTTTCTCCCCTGTAGTGCACGGGTACAGATGGCACACTAAACACACCACAGAAATTAAAAATTAACTGAGTCAGGCATTTCTGTTAACAGTTTCCGTGCTGCGCACGGCTCCGGGCACGCAGCACCGAGCGCTGCTGCCGGCGGTGACGGCGGGGATCCCCTTGCACCCGCTGGGGAGCCCGGAGCAAGCTGCTGCGGGGTGCAGGGCAGCGGGGGAGCAAGGAGCAGCCCTGTGGGGCACGGGTGGTGTGGGACCACTGCAGAGGGATAGGGACGGTGGGGGACCACCAGAGAAAAGCAGGGGTGGTGTGGGACCACCGCAGAGGGGCAGGGGTGGTGTAGGACCACTGCAGAGGGGCAGGGATGGCACGGGACCACTGCAGAGGCGCAGGGACAGTGCAGGACCACCGCGGAAGCTCAGGGATGGTGCAGGACCACCACAGAGGGTCAGGGACGATGTGGGACCACCGGAGAAATGCAGGGGTGGTGTGGGACCACCGCAGAGGGGCAGGGATGGTGCGGGACCACGGCCGAAGTGCAGCGGCAGCACTTTCCTCGTGATTTGGGTTTTCCCCCTCCCCACTTGCCACCCTCTCCCCATTTCTCCCAGGCTGGGCAGCCAGCAGAAGGTGACCCCGAGGTGGGGGTGTCCAGCAGCAGCCCCCCGGCCCCCGCTGCAGACAGGACGGACCCCGGGGTGTTGCAGGCAGCAGGGCAGGTGCCGGGCTGCCAGACCTCCCCCGTCGCCCCCCGGGGACGCCCCCGGCCACCAGCAGAGCCCTGCCGGGGCACGGGGAAGGGGACAAGGCGCCTCTTACCGCAGCTGCTCGCCGGTGAGCAGGACCTCGGCCATGTGCTCCAGCTCCGCCGCTTTCTGCTGCATGCTGCTCATGCCCTCCTCCATCGCCGCCGGCCTAAAGGGCACAGCACCGCCGGCTGAGGGGGACCGGCCCCCTCCCCGGGCTTCAGCGCCGGGTCCCCACAGCCCCCAGCCGCCTGTCCCCACCTGCAGGGGACAGGCAGGTCGCCGTATCGCCTGGCTCCCCCTTTGCCCCCCCGCCCGGCAGTCCCCACACCCCCCACCCCAGCCCGCCCCGCTTTCCGTGTTATTGTGTCACGGGCGGGGAGAGAAAACGCACGGCGGCGGCCGCCGAGGCAGCAGCGTCCCCCCCCGGCTGTCACACGGCGGGGGAGCCGCGGCTTCGTCCCCACGGGAAGGGGACGGTCCCGGGGGGCTGACAGCACACCCACGGGGAGCCCCGGGCCGGGCTTGGCCCCTCAGGGGGCGATGTAGCCCCCAGGATTAGCCCCAGCTGGGTTGCTGACAGGACTCCTTCCCCCCCCCCCCCCCCCCGCTCGCCTCACCTCTTTGTCCCTCAGGCGACGGAGGGTGCAGAAGCCCTGAGAGGGCTGAGGAGAATTTCTGTCAGAATTCAGTCTTGGCCGTGGGAAGTCAAGTGCCAGGTCATGAGCACTGCTGGTCAACATTTCTGGTAGGAAAATAAATAAATAAAGCACGCCGGGATGGAACAAAGTCCAGGAGAGTGGTCCGAAAAAGGTTTACACTTACAACCATGTGGAATTGTGATACACCTGGATCACTCACCTCCTGAACATCTTTCTGCCTTCACGCACTGTGTGCATGGAAAAACTGCATGTGTTTGCATTATTGTCATCATCTCAACACCGTGACCGTAGTTTCAGAACCAAGAATTAGGAGGGAACCAAATGGACCTGGTACAAATCAGGCTGAAAACAAAGAGGAGGAGGTGGCTCTATGCGCAGCCCGCAGGAGACTGGGAGCATTTATTACCAAAGGAGGCTCTGGGTACACAAGAACAGACTTGGAGTCAAGGAAAAAACGGACAAGTACTTGGAAAAGAAATGTACAGAGGGTTAGTAAGCAGACAGCAGCCACATCCAGCTCAGGAAATTCTCTGTGCTAAAAATAATTGGAAGCTAGGCAAAGTTTCATATATGCTTTCTCTGCTGTTCCCTAACAACTGCTAAAGCCGCTTGTGAGATGAGCATTGGACCAGATGGACCTTTGGTTCAACCCCATGTAGTCATTTTAGTGAATGTCTTATCGCGTCTGAAAGACCCCAGTGATCGGTGGATGGCAAAGGGAGCAAACCTGAATCTGCCTTTGTGTCATCTGCGGAATGGGCCAGGGAGGGAGGACACCTTGGGGGTGTAAACACTGCAGCTTGAACTTGCCTCCTCTGAATTCAAAATACATCATTTTAATCTGAATATTTGCAAATACCCCCTAATTCCACTCAATCTAAAACATATAAAGTACACATTCACAGAGCTGGAAACAAAAGGGAATTGAAACAACCATCTCATCTGACCTTATCTTTAAGAAAAAGAATTTGCACAGTAATTTTTATCAAGTGCTTTATCACATGTCTGAAGCAAAGAAATTTCAAGAGAATGCTATTGTACATTGCAGACCATTTCTACATAAGCCTTCAGCTCCATCAGCTGGGTTTGGTTGATTGAGCTGTTCCCCACCTCTAAAAGGGGGAAATGTCACCTGCTCTGCTCTGCCTGCTCATCCTTGCATGGTGCCTTTTGCTAATTTTCACACGTTTAGGACCTCTGCTGCAGTTCAATTCACTAAACAGGCAGCAAAGTCACAGAAATTGGATTGCTCCTGAGCTAGCGAGCAGAGCTGTGCTGTGGGATCCCAAGAGCACTGGAGCTGACACAGAGGCAGGGTAGGCCTGGGCTGCTGGGAGCAGGAACAAAAGAGGAGGAAGAAAGAGAGGAAGAAGGGGAAGGATCTGACCTTAGGCAGTGACGTGCTACCAGCTTGATTCAGGGTGCATGTGGAACTGCAGCCTGAAATGCATCTCTCTCCTTGCATTTCGGATTATTCTTGCAGGTCAGTGCAATTTCCTGTACTGAATTATTTAATGGTTATACACTACCATGTTTGCCTTTGCGCGCTGATATCCCATTCGTAATTTGTTCCATATGTTCACACTGAAATTTCTTACAGCTACAGTGTGCTTAACAATAAAGGATTAGGCATCAGTCACCCCAAATCTGATGTCACTCCAAAACGGCTGACTAACATAAACCCAAAGGGTCACGGTTCAGTCAAGGGTCAGTAATAAGCTACATAAAATAACCCATTTGGATGTTTGTAGCTTGTATGTTTTTAGTGTACAGACTGCTATAGAAACATAAGATTAGCAAAAGATTAAACTGTCTTGAGCCTCCCTCCCAGAGCAGAATGGCCACTAAACCACAGCACACACTGAGTCTAACATCCTGGCAGCAAGGGTGCTGAGCAGGGGAAAGACTCTGAGGTAACCTCTGGGAAGCAGGTTGATTTTTATGTTTTATTTTCTTAATAAACATGGGAACAATTTCAGGAGTCGCTGTTTATTTTAAATATGAATGCATACTTGAATTTTACCTCAGCACAGCTGGAGTTAAGTGATGTTAAGGTAGCAAGCTAACACTGGGGCATCCTTCAGCTGGGAGCATGGCAAAGCTTTGAGCTGGAGCCCTGGGACATTCTCAAACTCACCCTCCACAATAACAAGGGTAACAAGAGCTGCATGGGTCTGGTGGAGAGCTGGCACCACAGGCATAAAGGGAAACTCAAGTGTCTTCCAGTGACTTGAGGCTCTCTGGCAGGCAGCACAGCCCTGGGCTGCACAAGGAGATGATGGCTCTCTGTGGGACACGATGCAGAACAGGGACATTGTATCCGAGTCCTGATTTTAGAAAGCATCCTAGTCATTTGTATAAACTTTCTTATCTCATTGAGTAAATGTACAAATGGTGAAACATAAATGTTTACAGAGTGAAATAAGAATATTGCATACAGAACACTGTTTAAAGAATATTGCATCTGTGACCTAACTTTTGACTTGATAAATTAATCTGAGATTCGATAAACTAATTCTTTAGTCCCACTAATTAATTTTTCTGCAAGCTTAATTTCAAGTGAGACCTTCACATTAAAAATTTACCAATATTCATATGCATACTTCTCATTCCTGCTGTGGCATTGTTCACGTAAGGTTGTTTGTCTTTTCCTTGCTGGAATGACTAGAGCTTTTGAAACAGGAAAATAACAGACAAATCATTAAGGCATTGATTATCTCATGCAAAAGTTGGTGAAGCACTTCAAGGAGAAAAGGCATTAGCAGGTGAGCTGTTCGATTGGTTTACAGTTTGTTTTTTTCCTGACATCTTTTGTGTAAGAGCCAGCATTATGTAAACCTCAAATTTAAAAATACTTGGTTCCTCTCTTACTGAGGAAGACATGCAAAATTGGGTTTTGGCCTTTAAGTAGACCTTTTATTTAAGTAGCTCTTGCAACACTCCTGGAAAATGAGTGTGTGGGGTTTTTTTCTATATTCCCATGCTTATTTGCAAAGAGAAGTCACTTGTCTTTGTGTTTCAATTGGTTAACTTCCTTAGTACCAGGGGCCTGGCAAGGGAAACCAGAGGAACTACCAGGTATTGTCCAGTCTGCCCTCCTCTTTTCATGGTACGTACAATAGTATTTCCCATTCTTGGCAGTGCATAGATTACATTCATTGCTGTTCATTTGCTGCTCTGAGTTTGAACAATTTAACTTGTCTGCTAGAAACTGGTCAGAAGAATCAGTGCTCGTGTGATTCAAAGGACTGAATGCATCTGGCCAAGCTAATTTTAGTCATGTGATAAACCACAGGAAAAGTTAGTAAGTTTTCAGGAAAAAAAAAAAGAAAGAAAAAAAAAAAGCATGTTGTAAACTTCTCTTTTTCTAATATAACATCCAAGTTCCTGCAAAAGCCACCACGGTGAGATAACAGGAGGGTTTTATCACAATCCGTCTAACATTTCCGCACTTGAGTGAGGCTTGTATCTGTTCAGATTCTTACATTTCATGTGTCACTGACCGTGCAATTGTTATAATAACAAGCTGAAATGCACAGAAAAAGGCATTTTGATCCTGAGATATGCAGAGATGATCTGTAAGGGCCTTTCTGAGCCCCTCAGTTTTTTCATTTTGTGTTAAATATTCAAGTACTGACTGGGCCAAAGACAGTGAGACCCCTGTGCAGGCTGATGGTTAAAGCACGACCATGAGATGGGCGCATGCTTTAGTGCTTGCTCGTGTGAACAGAGAAATATTTTATGCAAATGAACAGCTTCAAGAAAAAAAAATAGAGAGAGATCTATATCAGACCTGTAGACTCAATAACTCTGTTAACAATACACTCTGCTAAACTAGCATTTGTTGTTACCCCATGTGTAATTGTTTTCTGCACTCTCAATGATGACATTTGTTCTGCTACACTAGAGTATCTATAAGACTATGTACCTATTAGACAAGGAATCATTTCTAATTGCTCTTATTTTGCATTTTCAGTAATCTTGTAACAGTTCCTAATTTTGAGCATCACAAGAATATTTCCCTGTCAAAAGGCACCCGTAAAACTGATGGAAATCTTAATCTTTGAAGATTTCGTATGCATTTCCTTTAGTTCTTTTATTGTTGTTTTTGCTTTGCTTTCTCTTATTTAATTCTGCATTTAACTGACAGTAGTTATGAACTCATTCAGCCTGCAGTATGCCTACGTCACATGTTTAGCCCAGGCTGTAGTGCAAGACTTTTTCAGTATCCAGATCATTGCACGGGCTGGGGGTGTGACTCAGCTGGCAAGTGCTCCTGACAGCTGAAAAGAAGCTTGTTTCTAAACCACATCCCAAGTGTGAAGACAACACCTACTAGCTAATGGTAAGAGACACCTTTTTAAGCTGTCTCCCAGCTATATCTGTGCTAATATGCTCTGATATCTGGCTGCAAGATCAATAAGGTTTGCTTAAACCACCCTGGCCTGAACTTTGACAGTTTGACTCTGCACTGTAACCACCCTTGAACACAGGCACTTTGTTTTTTTCTCCCTTGAGAGGCAACACCTAAGAGCTGAGATCCAGTCTACGACACTGTTCCTTACTAGTCCTTTGCTACCTATTTCTACCTCCCAGCCCGAGTTGCTGTTGACTAAACGTCGCTCTCCCCAGGGTGCCCATGATGGAGCACACGCTGCTGTAGGCAGTCTGCCTCTTCCCTGCCCGAGGGAGGGCACCGCAGGGATTAGGAGAGGTGGTGGGTGCAAGCAGGCGGTGTGCACCTATCTGCAGAGGTATTTTTCTGGTGGCTGGAACAGATGCAGACAGGCTGATGGGCTGCCAAACAGCTGCTGCTACGAGATAGACTCCTACCCCCCTCGGAGTGATGAGGCATTTAATGAAGACAAACACTCTTTGTCAAGCAGTACTCCACAAAGCAGAGGTTTCAGCGCTGTCTCCATCATTAACCACATCACATCCTGCCGTTAGGTAAGGCCGTGCAGCACACAGACAGCCCGGTGCTAGGGAACGTCCGTGAGTGAAGCTCTTCCTCAGGCTGGTGGACCTCAGGCACAGGCACAGCACACTGCAGTCGTGCCACCGCCACCACGAGACGTCCAAAATGCTACAAACCCATGGTGCCACTCGCCTCTTCTGGGATGGTCACCACCAGCAGCTATTCTGGCAGGCCTAACTCTGGTCTCTCGAGGTCTGTGAAATAAACTGTTTCCAGTAGGCATGTGTATAATCACTCTGCCACCCAGTGGTCCTTTCAGGAAATTAAGTGCGAAAAGGCCGGTCAAGTAATTGTGAATTGATGCTCGACAAAGGAAAAAGACTGTTACATGAAGCTAACAGCAATTGTATAAGGGAATAATCTTTAGATAATACAATATTTGCATAGGATTGCAAACACAAAAGTCCTTGACTCCGTCATTTATTTCTCTCCGGAGTGAACTGGAGAGAAATAACTCCCCAATGTAGTCAAAATGAAAAACTAAAGCCAGTAAAATACTAGATAAGTTAATATTCTTTTACAAATGTGCCTTGCAAGTAAGTGTTTTTCTTGTGTTCTCAAAGTATTTACAGATCTCTTGGAGTGCTGAAGCAATGAGATAAACTCCCTAGAGCATGCTTCTCAAATAAAGATGGTACATTGTACTGAGATATTTCAAAATGATCAGGTATGACCAGTCCTTTATTGCATTAAAAAGAAGGTACTTAAGGTGCTACAGAGCACCAGAGCTATTTCTTTACAAAAGCTATTTCTTTACAAAGAAATAGCTTTGCTGCAGCTCTGCACAGGGAAACTGGATACCAAAGGATCTGGTGGAAGGAGCACCAACAGACACAGCTGCAATGAAGCAGAACCATAGCAAGGTTTTCTCATAGGAACGAATTTGGGACTATTGAAATACAGAACCTGTTTACAATGTTGCCAATGCTGAGCTGTGGTAGGAGCATTGTCCTGCTCTCAACATCTCAGCAGGAGAAAAAAGAAAAAAAGAAAAAAAAAAGAAAAGGCAAAAGGCATCAGAAAGTCAGTCTCTTCATTATGTCTGGAAAGAAAACTTCACAAGCTATATTCACCAAAGAAAGTGGTGTGAAACAAGATAAAAATATAGGAATGAGATGTAGAAAGGAATGGGGAGGACGGATAGTAAGAAAAGAAGTGGGACGCGAAGAAAAGAGGGAGAGAGAATCAGGCATTGAAGAGAAGTTGAAAGAAAGACAGTAGCAACAGATCCAGGCTGAGATGGGAGGTGAGAAATAAATTTATTTCCTTTGATATTTCTCTCATTCAAATCATTAAATCTTGGGGGAAGATTCATCTAGCTCTCCAAGGAGGGCTTGAAGGTCAGTATCTCACCTCAAGCCTCACACAGCATCTCATCTCAAGCAGTTCAAGATGAGAGCAGCCTCATTATCCACTTACCAATTTCCTGAGGAAATGCAGTTCTGTTAGGCAAGGTCCATGCCAAAACTGGTCACACAGCTTCCAACACCTCGATGTGGGAAGATGAGATGACAAGGATCCCTCCTCACTGTACAGGCAATGAAATTATTTTCTGAGTCGAAAGTAAATGCAGATCTGAGAAGCCAACACATCTGACGAACAAAAACAGAGTTACTTCTGTTGGCCCAGTTACAGCTTACCCCATGATGTCAAATTATTCAGTATCTCAAGACACTGATATCTCTTGTGATACATTCAGTACTAATCATTACTCACAGAATTGTAAGAAAATTCCAGTTACTCATTGTCACCGTGATTAAAATGGAAAAAAAAAAAAAAAAAAAAAGTTTAGCCCCATGACAATCTCTAGCATTTAGCATCAGGAGAAAAAAAAATGCAGATAGTTAGGATTTTCAGAAAAAAATGTTTACTGCAGAGATGTCTTCAGGGTTTTTTGCAGTTTCTTGTCAAGCAGATGGTTTGGGACTAAAAAGGACTAGAGACTAGATGGTCTCCTAAGTATATTGGGGAGCAGGATTGGAAGAGAATAGCCTGCTCCAGGAAGAAAGCTGAGAACGATAGAATGGAGCTAACTGCTACTTTTTGGAAGGCTACACCCTGAGGTTTAATTATTCGACCTATGAGGGTGATGCTAGAATGGCATTATGGTCCCTGAGGCCACTGAGGATGAGGAGTGCTCCGGCAGGTGCTGCAGCTCACCGCCAACATATTCAATGGACCATCAAAAGCAGATATGCCACACGCATGGTGATGTTAGAGAGTTGAGATTATTGTATGAAACAGCCATATGTTGCATACAACATTATAAGGTGGATGTGAACCTAGGTTACATTGGATTAAATTCCAAGAAGTCTTCAAAGTAATGAAACAACATGTTAACAAACTTCTCAGCCTTTGATTTTTGAATTTTCATCCTGCTATTTTTCAGTTATTTTCCCGTGTCAATGTACTTCTCTGTACATACTCTTCCATGAATGGAATATTGGATGCATCTTCCTGATTTATTTATTTTTAATTATTTTGCATAATACGCTGTATTTTACCTGACTATGATTTTCACATTATCTGATTTTTATTTTTAATTTTAGACTCATACAGATGTAATAGACCTGTTGTCTGCAGGAACTTTTGCTGGGATCTACTTGTAATGCTTAGCCCTACCAGTGTCTCAAAAACTAATAATACATTAACTGCAAAAAGCCACTTTCTGAGATTACTACTATGCAGATTGCAGTTAATCAAGAAGCAAGGCCATATGATAACTTGCCAGATGACAGAGAATTATGTTTATTATGTCGCTATTAGTAAGGTCTCCAGACTGAAATTTAGCCAAAAAACACTCTACACAGTATTAAAACAAAACAAAACAAAAACAACAACAAAAAAAAACTAACAAACAAAAAACATTTAATTCCATTTATCTATTATACTTTCTTAAGTGTTATTGCTTGCAGCAACTTTTCTATTTATGATAACACTGTTCCAAATAATTCTAGAGGTGAGTGCATTATGTGATTAAATTCAGAAGGCATGCAATAAAAGTATTGCTCTTAATTTTGCCAACAAGCAGTTGACCCTGAACGACTATTTTTGCAGTGGCAGATGTTCTCTGAAGATCTGGCCAGAAAATATAGATGAAGCAAAAGGCTTTTGTGGTGTACTTACATAGTAAATGACATGTATTCTTGATTTAAACTCTGTCCCTATAATTAATATGTTCATGAAAAAATCCATCCTGTTCTTTCATGCCGATGTTAACAGAAATCACAGCACCTTGCCACCCCTTGCACTGGTGTTTACAATGTGAGGACATGCTCTGTAACTACAAATGTCCTTGCCGGCTGGCTGAGATTCAGGAGAAGCTGTGAGTGCAGGTTGGGTACCAAGCTGTCCAGGTTTACCTTTCCTTACCATGAACAACATCAGTATGGCATGACTGACCCTCTTTGTTTGCAATTACATAGAGCTATGCTGGCCTGGTGAAGAAATAGCATAGCAAGGAAAGAGGAAGGAAAAGCAAGGAAAGAGCAAAGGAAGCTTTAGCTGTCTTGTAAGCACGGGGCATCTGGGTTTTGTGCTTGTTGCAGCTACGCACTGTGAAACTCTGAAACTGATTTTCTAAATGTATTGATGGTGTTTGCTCCCCAGGTATTTCCGCATGTGCTCTCTGGCTTTATGCTTGGCTGTTTGTTCTCCAGTGTTTCCAGCACAGAATCTCTTTTATGTCAGTGAGATACTCCAGGCCACTGTGTAGTTTACACAAATATTTAGATTTGATTACGTCTGTTTATTCTCTCCTAATTTGAATGTAACTGTTTTGCATCTCCCTGTTGGCCTGTTAAAATGGATGAGAAAGTGCTTATCTGAGTTAGCAATGAGCTACCTGGTTTCTTTACTAATTGGCTGAAGTTTTCCCTGTTTGAGTCTTGGACTCATCTCTTGCTTCATGATGCTTTGCTGGCTGACATCATCAGGTATGACTGTTTTAGTGGGAGATGATAATAGGCATTAATCAATGCCTACAACATAGAACATGCAAGTCACTGCTATTTTAGCTATTTATGAATTAAAAATTAAAAAAAAAAAAGAAAAAAAAAGGAGTAAAAGTAACTCAATAACCAACTCCAACGGAGAGAGAAGAGTGGTTCAAGGGGTCTGAGTTTATTTAGGGTTCCAAGTTATAGCTAAAACCAGAATCTCGTGGTTAGTAGGGACAAGCATCACAAAAATCAGCCTGTGTGAATTTGTCCAACTCTTTTGTGGATCACACTCATTTTGACCTTCACAACATCCCACAAGTTCCACAACATGTTGTATAGGTCTTTTCTCCTGTTATCCATAACTTGTTCATTTCAGTGGTATTCCCCAGTTCTTACATTTGAGACAGAATAGATAATATTTTTTTCCTTACATTCTTAATTGCTTATACATCTCTTGTATCTCCTTTCTCTATATTTGTCAAGCTGAAATGATCTAATCAATTTAATTTCTTTTTCTGCAAAAACCTGTCTGTACCTCTGATGTACCAGGAGGCCCTTTTCTTTATCTCCTGTAGTGGCTTACAGATGACATGCTTTATTCAAGATAGGTGTGCACCACGGATTTATACAATGGCACAATTATATTTTGTGTGGGTTTTTTTTGTTTGTTTGTTTTTCTTATTTTCCTAAGAAGGAAATGTAGTGCACTCACTGTAGATTGTTATTCTGCCAGTGTCTCACAGAAGTTTATGACAGATGCTGAAATGGCATTCAGGGGTCTCCAGTCACACCTACAGATCCAGCTCCCATGACCACCTTCTGTGTTGAAACATGATGGACGCATCCTCCGACAGATATTTCTAAACAATGAGAAACTGGTGTTTAATGGGTGAAAATGTAACATGAACACTAATTTTAAATATTGCAGATGGCATTTCAACTGAAAAAATAAATCTTGATTTAAGGTTTGTGAGGTTTTAATAAAGCAGCGCCTCTCACAGAATAATTTCCAGCAACTGTAACTCTTAATTGTGTAATTATCACCAGGCTGATAACTTGTTACGGTATTCAACTTCAGCACTGTGCCAGTTTTTCCAGTGCTGGCTGTTATCTTATTATCACAGCTACCTAAGTTGTACTTTGAAGGTCACTCAGAAGTTTCTACTGTGTGCATCTTTCTTTGACATTTAAACACCCCATTACATGTCGCCCAATTTTCTCACACATTTTATTTTAGTTCCTAAGCACTTGAATTGAAATCACACCTGGGAAGTCATCCTCCCAGTGTGGTGCCTGATGACTAGAATTGACACCGGTGATGTGTAGTGTTATAGCAGATGTTATGTTATCTCACAGTTCATTGTTTTATATCTTAGTTGTGGAGCTTTGGAGTTATTTGAACTTACTTTCTTCGGTTTGTCACAGCTGTCCTTGATTTATTTTGCTGTTCACATCCTTGATGTTTGAGCCCTGGGAAACATTATACAGTGCCAAGAACTTCAAAGGCAAGACTATAATAATCTTCAACAATCCATTTAATGTTTTGCTAACTTCAGTCAAGGCTAGTCAACCAGATTCCGTTAACACTAATTTTCATTAACATTAGTCAATTGAAAAAGTACACCAAAGCTAATGTTGCTTGGTACTTGACTTACAAGCAGGACACATTCCTGCCTCCCCTCCCCAGCCCTGCTGAGGACGCAGGCTGGTCAGCACTTCAGTTCTACTTCTCACTCTGAGACCTGCCACAAGAGGCGTACCTCTGGGCTGTACACTCGCAGCAGTTACTTAAAGCCTCAGCTGTGCACTCGCAGCAGTTACTTAAAGCCTCAGCTGTGCACTGTTGGGGGACTGATGTGAACTGGTGATCAGTAAAGGTAGTGATGATAGGTGAATTAATAGCTTCCTCAACTCTTCCATTCTGCTACAGGTGAGTCTCACCTCTGCTTGTAATATCATAATCATAAAATCATTAAGGTTGGGAAAGACCTTCAAGATCATCTGGCCATATGTTCCATGCTCCTGGATCTTGACAGTTTCAGCTCACCATAACACCTCAAACTGAAAATAGCACTCATTTAAGCTGCAGCAACTCCAGAGCAAGTCAATAATCCCACAGGACTGTTATAAAATAATTTCAGGATCCTACCAAGCTCCCTTAGCATAATGTGCATTTTCTTATCAATTGACAGCAACATTGACTGTTCAGTGTCTCCTCATTCTCTCTGCAATCCACATTCATTAGCTGATTCATCTTTGTTTCAAGAAATGAACTTTAGGAGTTCAAACTTAAAAAAAAAAATGTTTGTAATTCAAATATGCAAACTCCATAAATTTGTATGTTAGATTCAGTTCCTTGATTTCTCTTGAATCTTTATTATTATTATTATTATTATTATTATTATTATTATTCCACAGAGTGGAAAGTAAAAAGAAGAAGAAATGGGCATGCAAGTTAATTGAAAAAATTACACAGATTAAGGTATAAATTAAAACCAACTTAACTGAACAGCTATTTAAACAGTTAGTGACTGTGTGAGCATTTACGTGGTAGAACAGTGATTTTCTGGTTTAGCTTAGAGGTGTGTAAGAACAGACTTATACTGAAGCAAGATGTAATGGGGGAGATTTAGATTAGAGGTTTGGAGGAAATTCTTCAATCAGAGGGTGGTGAGGCACTAGACCAGGTTGCCCAGAGAGGTTGTGGATGCCCCATCCCTGGAGGTGTTCAAGACCAGGTTGGATGAGGCCCTGAGCAACCTGATCCAGTGGGTGGCATCCCTGCCCCTGGCAGGGGGTTGGAACTGGGTGGTCTTTGAGGTCCCTTCCAACCCAAACCATTCTGTGATTCTATGAAACTGAAGTAAGACTGTACACATACCAGCTTGCACCTACGCATTACTAGAAACCAACGTAAGCTAAAGTGCCTCAGGTTTTATATGTACACAATGACTTGACTACCATGGTCCCCTGAAATATAGCATGAAAATATGATAGATGGCTGAGTTTGTGAATGAGCAACAATGCTGGTGATAGAGGTAGCTCCCTCGCTATTTCAGTGCAAGTTTTCTCCAAGCCCAATTCCCTGGCACTACTCAAGCAAGGGACCTTCTGAAGGCAGACAATGTCCAACTCTGTCACGTGTAGCAGTCATTAATACCTGCCAGCTGTGTACCCAACCTATTTGCTCTCTCCCATTGTCTGGGTCATTTGGTTCAGAATTTTTCTGAGCAAAGCGAGTCTCTGCAGGCAGAAACATGCAAAGTAGGAGTACACAGGATTACAAAGGAGTACAATTTCCAGCTGAATGTGAGGGGGCAGTTCTTCACTGGGAGGGTGACAGAGCACTGGAACGACTGCCCAGTGAGGTTGTGGAGTCTCCTTCTCTGGAGATATCCCAAACCTGCCTGGATGCCATCCTGTACAACGTGCTCTAGGCGATCCTGCTCGGCAGGGGGGTTCGACCAGATGATCTTCAGAGGTCCCTGCCAACCTCGGCCATTCTGTGATTCTGTGAAGCAGTCAGTTAGCTAATGGACACAATGCCAGTGAGGAGAGGCACACTGCCAGGCCCAGCGTTAACATGCCCTGCAGCAACACCTCACTGAGCCCAGAAGGACCAGGCGGAGACGTGTCAGCCTCTGCTGCTCCACAGAGAGGACCGGTTCCCAGTGTTGGTGAACAGCTGTCTCCTGACCCTTTTTTTTTTTTTTTCTTACACTTTAAGGTTTTTCTTCGTGCTACATGAAACACAGCTGGACCTTAAATCACAAGGGTTACACGAGCTGAACTTGGCGTGTCATGGTCTTCCCTGAGGGACAACTTGGCCACAGGAGAACTGGGTGCTTGCCCTCAGCAAGCTACCAGACCCCACAGCATGAGGGAAGGAGCACGAGTGGGTGACAACGAGCCACGGGGCAGCTGCTCCCCCACAGAATCGAGCCTTCCCTCGGACACTGTGGTAAAATAGGACATTTTATGCATTTTTATGACATTTTATAGGCATAGAGAGAGATTTTATTGCAACCAGTCAGGATACTGGGTGGGTTGAGGTGACTTCCCTTCAGACCCGCCCGCCCCGCCGATCGCTCCGGACGCAGTTCAGCCACAACCACAGCATCAAACCACCGGGCGCACGGCGCCGGCTGCTTCCCGCCTCTCGCCGCTGCGAGCGCGGGCGGGCGGGCGGGCGGGCGGCCGCCATGCGGAGCCGGGAGGAGGTGGAGGCAACGCTGCGCACCGCCAAGCTGAGCCCCGCCGAGCTGCTGCCGGCCGCGCAGTGCCTCAGCTTCGGGCCGGGGGCGGCCGGCGCCGGGGAGTGCTGCCTGCTGCAGCTGGAGCCCGGCCTCTGCGCCCAGCTGGAGGCCGGGGCCAGGTACCGCTTCCCCCTGGAACGAGTGGGGTTGGGGGGGGGGGGAGGCAAGGGGGGGAAAGTAAGCTGCGTTCTGCCCCTGGGCTGCCTCCGGTCCGGTCAGGGTAGCTGCTTTAGTAATAGAAATAACAAATGTTTCCTAAATCTTCTGAGTCTTTCGTTGGGGAGTGTTTGCACCTTTTGTTTTTTTTCTTTCCATGTGGAAAAAGTAGGCTTAGGGAAGAAATGTTGCTGAGATTTTAGCTGGAACATTGAAGGGATTCCTGCCAGGCGTCCTAAGGCAGACACCTAGAAATTTGGAAATCCTAAAAAGAGTCCTGCAGACTTTGAGATCTTCTTGCTGGAGCTTGAGGTTGGGCTGAGGTGGCAGAGCGCCTCAGAACCCCACAAACAAGCCAGTGAGGGAAGCTTTGGCAAACGTTGGGGTGGTTTTGTGACATCCTCTACCTCGGCACTAACACCAGAGAATTAAGTTTTTGAGATGGTTTTAAAATGTCTTCATTTATCAACTGCAACGCTAGCCATATAGTAAAAATGTTTTAGATGATACAACGTTAGAGCTCCCCCTAAAGAAAAAGGTCCTCAGAGATGCCCGTCAGTGAGGCTGTCGGTGCTGGGTGGACAATGGCTGGGGTGCCAGTGGTTGGGGGACCACTCGGGGCATAGCTGGGCTTTGTTCACACATGCAAGCTTTGGGAATCAAAATTAGCAGATTGATTAAATTGAAACTGAGCACTTAATTAACTGAGCACTTAAAATCAGTGTAGCCTAGGTGAGCTGTGGCCCTGCTTTGGTATTATCATGCCCTTGCTAAGAATCTCCATGTAGTCAAGTATGTGAGCTGAAGAAGGGGATTTTTAGATTCTTTATCTGGAAATTTTATAGAAGTCTATTTGTTGTTGTTGTTGTTCTGTTGTTGGTTTTTTCTTTGTGTGTATGTGTTCTGTTTTTCTTTGTGTGTGTTTGCTGCCTGGAATGAGTTGCAAGAAAATATGTAAGTTTGTCTGAGGGAATTATCTGAAGGACGCTGCCCAACAGACAACTTCTACTTGCTTTTTGTTTCACAATGGGCTAATCTTTGTCCTCAGTAAGGAGCAGATCTAGCTATAATCTGTTTTCTGAGGTTAGTGAGCTGGCTCAGTTGTTAAGCATTACTAACTCAATGATTCGGGGATTTTGTGTGAATAGGCAGGTGAGGAGGTTAGGCTGTGGTCTGCGTAAAAGCCTTGAATACCTGTCTTTCAGAGTGGGAAAACTCAAAAAAGGAGAGGTAAAGACATAGTGTTAAGATATTTTAGATAAAATGACAATTACAACTTTACGTTTTGGTATATTGTGACTGCTGCTACCAAATAGAAATGTAGTTTATAATGGCTTTACCAATGTTTAAATATAAAGAAAAAAAATCACGTGTTTAATAGGTGTTCATCCAGAAACAGAGGTAAAAATACATCTTTATTTTTTTTGTGCTTTTTTTTTTTTTTTTAGCCTGGTAATCCGTGGTGAAAAGGATGAACAAGCAGTGTTGTGCAGCAAAGATAAAACTTACGACATGAAAATAGCAGATACCTCAAATATGCTGCTGTTTATTCCTGGTTGCAAAACTCCAGAAGAGCTGAATGCAGATGAAGCATCGGGCACTGTTATTCATTCACAGGTATGCCTTTCTGGGTTTTTGTTTGTTTGCTTTAATTCTCTAATCCCGTATTCTCCATATTTTTTTGTATTTTATACAGGAGGCTTATGTGAAACCCTGGGTAGGATTCAGTTGCCTAAACATAGACTTCCAATGCCACTTTAGATGCTTTGTGGTCTTGGTCTAGCTACAAGCTGCCATTCCAGAAGGACACAGATCTCCTGTAGGTTCTTCGTATGTCCACCAGTCTCAGGAGGATATCTTCATAAACACGCTTTATACACAGGGGGCATACTGTACCTTAGGGTGTCCAAAATGGCTCTGGGGCCCTCGTTTAGGCAACCAAACTTTATCCATAATGTATGATAATTATTGTTTCTAAGAAGCTCAAACTTCGGTTTATTTTGAGGGAATAGTAATTACTTATGGTAGGTATTAAAAGTTTTCAAAGAATATCTGATTTCTTAGTGTTAGCAGCTGAAATTTTCAGTATTAGCTGAAAATAAGCTGTTTGTAAACTGATTCTTATGAACGCTTTCCCCAAAAGGCAGATTATACCATGTCACACTTGAGTATTATTTTTTAAATACAGAAATATATTCAAAGGTTACTCTTTTTCAACTAGCATCTGGAAAGATTTGTTGGAGCGGATGATTTTAGAGTTCTGAGTTCAAAGAATTCATTGTTCTCTGCTCCTCTGAAGTGTAGTTAATAAAATTCTACCAAAAAAATAGTTAGGAAAACATTGTTACTAGTTCATTATTTGCTGTAATGGACATAATGACATCATTGAAGAGTAATCCTGTATGTCCTTGGATGAACGTAATAATCAAAACATCACCGTTTCTTTTGTGAAGTCAGCATTATTTCAAAGTTCAGGGGTCTTTTTGTTGTTGTATTTTTAATGGTGAGCTCTTTACCAAATAAATAAATAATCTGATAAAGCGTTCAGATTACTCTGAAGGTAAAGATTATTAGATGGTATTCTTGAATCAGTTACACCTGAGCTTGTTGTTGGAGACTTTACATCTGTGTGTTGAATCAGAGTAAGAAACAGAGATGTTCTGTTAGTTGTATGAAAGTGTAGCCTACTATCTCATTAATGTCTGTTTTACTTGAGCTTAATGATAGGATGAGTCATTGGGATGATTAAAAAAAACAGAGTAGATCCCAAAATGGGAAGAATCAGAGAAGATGGAAACAGGGTAATACAGGAGGGGTTTTATGGCAGTAATATAGCTTAGCATTAAGGGGAAATATTGACAAGGATTGTGCAGTAATATATCCCATCATGACAGCCTATAATTTATATGCAGAGATGAGCTGGTCCATTTGTCATATGCACTACAAATATTTTTTTATCATACAACCGTGGACTTCTATTCTTTGCTTCTGGTGGTAATTTTCTGATGAAAATATTATGGTGATGTTTCATTCACCTGTTGTTAGATTTTTTTTTTTTTTTTTTCTCAGTGACTAGATTAAAACTTTTTGCTGAAAATGTTTAGGTAAGCTCCTGTGAATCCAAGTGGTACATTAAAATGTCCCTGTGTTTTCCTGTAGATTGCTGGCTTCTCCAATAACTATTGGGAGTTGCGGAGATGTCGGCCTAAACTGAAGAAACTGAGGAAGCTTCTAACGGAAGATCCGTATGAAGGACCAGATAGTGGGAAAGATCAGACTTCAACAGTGTCACATGTAAGTCACTTTCTTGAAGTTGGTAATGGGCAAATAAAAGTAAAGAAACATTCTTAACTAGAAAAACAGCCTTGATGTTCCACAGTGCTGCTTTGAGTTAATTTTTTAAGCCTACTACAAGTTGGTAATTATTAGCACTTCCGTTGACTCACAGGTAAGCTATCAGCTTTTCAGTAAGAAGAGGAAAAGGAAGGACACTGGAAGAGGCTGGCGATTTCCCTTTTTATGTGGAGAGTTTCTTGAATACATGCTTCTGAACTTTCTCAAAACCTGGGGAGAGGTATAGGACTGTGAAGGTATAATACAGTTTTTCTTTCTTTGGGGCTGTCACGTATGACATGCTGTGTCTGACCTAAGTATGAGGTCCAGGATGCCCACATACAAGTCATTGGCCGATCAGTAGTTTATGATGACAAGGAGGAACAGGGAGTAGCAGAGAATGACAAAGATGATACAAGGCAGAGAATGAGACTGACACTACAGGAAGGGAAGACACAACTAAAATTTTTTCCTGCTCCCCTTTTATGTTTCCAGGAAATCCAATTTAAGATCAAAATAATGGAGATAACTGCACCACCGCGTGTGCACACAAACAGGTGGTAGCTTAGATGCATTTTATACCGAGGGTTGGTTGAAGCTGATGTTAATAAACCATCTGTGTGTGCTTGAATGTACAAACATAACTGTTACTTTTTTCCTTTAGAAGTTCTGCTTCTTTTGATTTACAGACTAATTTCTGAACTGTTACAGAATTGTTCACCCAGCATTGCCTTCTTGATCTTTCATTTTCCCACAAAGTGTTCTAGGAAGGGATGTCAGAAGGAAAAAGGCTTAAATTATCAATGCTTATAATTTCTAGACAAAGGCTAGCAACACAAAAAGACGTTATACGCAACAATATGTATTGATAATATTAGGTGAATACCATAAAACCATGTCACTGTCTTTCCGAACACTAGTGCTTAGTTTGAAGACCGATCTGCATTTGTTTTGAAGGAGAATTTTTCATATATCGGCTTACTGAAGAGTAACTGGATGTATCGGATAAATGTACACAAATTTCATCTATGCTATTGATGGAACTGTAAATTAATCAGAGTTCTCTATGGGACTGCTTCTGACTGGAATCCCAAATAATAGTGTAAAGATTTCCACTTTGGTGTTTGCTTACATTTAGTGTTTTCCGGGTGTTGGCAACAAATAAGCCACCTTTAACTTGTTTGAAAACAAATTGCTCAATTTTAGTGGTTTAATGTGAACTTCTTACAGCTTTCAGTTGTTTGTACTGTGTCATACATGGAGAACCATGGAGCCACTGGCTGTGGAGCCAAGGAACCAGTACCATTGTAAGGAGGTACTGTAAGGAAGCCTGGCACATGGTGATGTGATTTAGCAAACTACATGAAAACTTAGAAACAAGCTAATACACAGCTTGCTCAGGATGCACCAAGTCAAAATCCTGAATTTTACAATGAAGTGGCAAGGCATACTCAAATGATTACGTGTGTCTGAGTTAATGTATTTAATGTGTTCCCTATCCTTAGCTGGAAATGGCTGTAATGGCCGCGATACTAACCTGTTCCCTTTTATGTTTGCAAGGGTGATGCAGCTGATAAAAGCATCCTAGCTGAGAGCAGTGATTTCTTAAAAAGGCTGAAATGATAGCTGGTAGAGTGCTGACATGGCCTAAGTGGACCAAAAGTGTGCAGGGTGTTAACTGAATGGCAGTTTTGAACTCTCAAACACCCGTACTGATCTGGGGATAGATTTGCTCTGAAGTGCTGTCAGTATTTATTTAAGTACTATTTAACAGGGCAATCCCTTGCTGCAATACTGCTGCAAGTTCAGCGCTGCGTAGCTTAATGATGCTTCAGCATGCTGTCTGATGGGAATGGCATAGCAGGAAGAGGAGGCCCTTCTGTATTAAATGCTTTCCTAACATATAGGGTATGTTCCAGACTTAGTGTTGGCTTGTTCTATTTGTGTTCCTGTAGCAAGTACTTCAATCCAAATACTGTTTTTCTGATAGGAAATGTTCTTAGGCTATAATCAACAAAATTCTAATATTAGAGTTAATTAAAAAAAGACTGTCAGGTGAATAAAGGAATTGATTAAGCCCTGTTTCCTATGGGCTTAGGTCTAGCGTTCTTTCCCTTTACTTTACTCCTCATGATACCTTCTGTTCCTCCCACATCTCGTAAATCTTCACTAGTATCCAGAGTGCCCTCCCTTTTCACCAGCTGTTTTCCAAGAAGCGGCGTGTGCTGTGGCTGCTTCTGTGCTACATGTCTGCTAACTGGCTGGCAGACATCAAAACACAACAGACAACTCCTGAGGTCACGCCGGGGGCTTTTCCTCAGTGGAGGTACTGAGTTCTGACCTCCAAAGGTGATGAGAGATTTTGAGTCTCTGTAAACTTGTTCGAATATCACAGATTAAAATGTGATTTAATGAAGACAGAACACATTCCATTTTCATTCTTGCTGTGTTGCTTTACTTCTGATGCCTAGTTTGACATCCTAGTTTGACAATCCAGATGCCTTCTGAAGCTAGTTTGACATCCTGGGAATATGTACACATGGCACAAAGGCTTCCCTGTAGTTAGGCTGTTTTTTATACTGAATAACCGTTTGAGAAACTGTTGGAAGTGACAGGAGAAGTGTCAGAGAGTGGTAAGCCTTAGAAAATTCAGTTTGGGTAAAAAAAAAAAAAAATCGATCTTCCAAGTCTTTTATTATTTCGTATAATGCATTTAGCATAGTTGATGAAGCAAAGATGGAGTAAGAATAACCTGTTCTGTCCTTTTTTTCCTTGTTGCAGTATACAACAGAAGATTTGTTAAGTATGGTTCAAGCAAGTGAAGAAGAAGTAATGCACCAGTTGCAGGTTTTAGATGCCTGTAAAATTAAAGGTATTTGTCTCTAAAGAATATTCTTTACTCATGAGGAAATAACCCTGCTTTTTCTCCCCAAATATCTTTTTTCTCTAATAAGATCTTTTCATTCCATACCCTTGTCTCTCTGCAAGTTAGTTCAAGGTCCTAAAATCTGCTTCCATATTTCTTATATCTTCTGCTGCTATGAAGGTGATTAAAAAGGTAAAACGAGGCAGGCATCAAGCAGGACAGCTGAACAGAAACAAAAGGGGTGCAAAGTACACAAAGCAAGTTGCACAGTGCGACTGCTCAGCACCCACTGACCAATGCCCAGCCAGTCTGAAAGCAGTGGCAGCCCCCCTGACCCACTGCCCCCAGCTTTACTGCTGAGCGTGTCATCAGATGGTGTGGGATGTCCCTTTGGTCATTTGGGGCCAGCTGTCCTGGCTGTGTCCCCTCCAGCTCCTGGGGCATCCCCAGCCCCTCACTGGCAGGGCAGCACGAGGAGCTGGGGAGTCCTTGGCTCTGGATGAGTGCTGCTCTGCAAAAACTAACACAGTGGTGTGTTATCAGCATTATTCTCATCCTATATCCAAAACACAGCTCCATACCAGCTACCAAAAGAAAATAAACTATCCCAGCTGAAACCAGGATACCAGTGTAGTTCCTTCTTTGATTCTAGAGGCACTGTCATCAGAGCTTCCCACCCATAGCATGAATATCTTTTGGGTGGTTGTCCCCTTCATGGATGAATGTGTACAGCTTTCTGCACAGCTAGAGGCAAAAATAGTTGATCTGTAGGCATAGCCAGCCCTTTGATAGTCCTTTCTTCCTCCCAAACAGGGCTTATTTCAGAAGTCTCTGTGCTATGCAAGGTAAGGTTGGAGCAGGTGACTTACTTTGGGACAACTCTTACTTGTCCTGTACTTGGCAAAGTCCAAACCCTCACCTGGATGCCAGGTGACAGCAATCCTAGAGTCATGGGGTCATTGTATGGGGTGGAGTTTTCAGGTCCAAACCTCCCTTTTAGAACAGTGACAACCTGGAGCAGGTTGCTCGGGACTTCACCTGTTGGGTTTTGAGCATTTCCAAGGTGGCACAGTCTCTCTGTCCAGGCTGTTCTGGGCTTTGACTTTCCGCAAGGTGAAAGAAATTGTTCTAGTACCTGGCTCCATTGTCAAGACTTGTGCTTGTTGCTTTTTGTCCCACCCCTGAGCACTGCTCGGAAGCTTTCTGCTCTATCTTCTCTATAGTGTCCCGTTAGTTGGTTGAGGACAATCTCACAGGTAACTGTCACTTTACAACTGCATGGCGCTGTTGTACCAGGTCTGTGCTTTGTTTCATCTGGTTTTCTGTGCTCTTGGCTGGACCTGAGCTGACACTTCGCAGAACCAGTGCAATCAGTTCTGTTCATGCAGTTCTGTGCTTGAATAATTATTTTTTCCAGGTCTGATTCATCTCAGGATGGAATTAGCGTCTTTTTATCTGTGGCAGTTAATCTACATAAACAGCTATGAAAAATTGAATTCATTTTATTGCTCCTTTACATTTGATCTTACTGTTCTGTGCTTACTCTTACATTTCACAGAATCACAGAATTGTAGGGGTTGAAAGGGACCTCAGGAGATCATTGGGTCCAACCCCCCTGCCAAAGCAGGTTCCCTAGAGCAGGTTGCATTTGATCCTGAAAAGGTCAGAATGCTCTGCAGTTTGTAAAGGTGTGACCGAAATGTCCTGACTGCTGTAACATATCATCTGGGAAATAAGAGTTAAGCTGTTAACCTTTTCTTCTAACGCTGTTTTGTTTTTTTCTATTTGGCAGGATATTGGAGGATTTTAGAATTTGACTATGAGATGAAACTCTTGAATCATGTGACTCAGCTGATAGACTCGGAGTCCTGGTCTTTAAGTAAGGTTCCTTTACGTACATGTCTTGAGGAGCTTGGACCTCTAGAGCCCACGTAAGCAATTACTTTTAGTCCTTAAAATTGTCTATAATCATTATTAGTTAAATCACTATTAATTATTTATTAGAATTACATTTTTATAACTCAAATTTTCAGTTATCAGGGTGTTAATGATAAACTTTCTTTGGCTCTAAAATACATAAGGGTATTAATAGTTCTCTGCTGTATCTACCCAGGAAAACACTACTGTTAGCGTTTTTGGAGGCATGGATTAGTTCCAAATGTACTGTCTCGCTAGGTTGCTGATTGCTTATAAGTCACCACCATGATTTGTCTCAGTATTTCTTTTACGTATGTTTTTGTGGCCAGACCCATAGACTGCTATTTATTATTGGTATTGCTTCAGATGGGTTAGGGATAGGAAAAAGAAAACTTTTGCACCATTCAATTGGCTACACTTATCTTTTTTTTTTAATTACAGCTGTTACTAATTCTACATAATAAAGAAGTAATAGGAATTTTATTTCTTTGTGCATACAGTGTGATTTGGGGATTACAAGAGATTGTGTTCTGTTGTTTAGACAGAAAGTTCTGTAAACTGCTTTTAGTGAGTATTGGTAGTATACACATACCATTGTAATTGGTTCAAAAGTAGAAACAGAATCACAGAATGATGAGGGTTAGAGGGGACTTAAGGAGTTCATCTGGTCCAACCCTCAGACGTTACTACTGAGTTGTAACTGATGGAAGTAATGTGTACTTCAGCCTAAAGCTGCTGACCACGCTGAAATACTAGTTTTGAAGCTATAGCTAGCCAACAAATGTTCAGTTTCTCTCTTCTGTGATGTCTCAGATGGTGCTGTATTTCTGATGTAATACTGAATTCAGTTCGTAAGAGCTGACTTTTAGGCTGACATCAAAAGTCATGAAATAATTTAAGGTTACCATTTAAACAAAATCTCAAGTTTGCAGTAGGGAGTGTTTTTATGTTTATTTGGCTTGCAAAAAAAAAAATTAAATTTGCTTTTGGTGTTACATCTGCAGTTAGGCTATAATGTCCCATCCTCCATTCTCCCTTTTTTTTTTTTTTTTTTGTACTTGTTTACAACTTCTTGGTAACTGTTTTATGTCCTAATGAAACTGGTTAGGCAAACTCAGAAGAACAGTTTCAAGTGTGTTCACAGATATTTTTGAAACTGTATTGGTTTTGATCTAAATAGGAAATGGTAACATACAAAGGCAAAAGCAAGTTATAAAGCTTCTTTTTTCTTTTCCTCTCCAGAGAGATGATAGAACATATTCTTTTAAGCTATGGAAGGAAATACACTGATGATGGTAAGGTTGGAAAATCACGTATGTTTAAATTTTAAAAATAAAATAGTTACTCTTTAGTAACTGAAAATTTTGCAAGGATATTAAAATATTAATTTGCTACAATTCCAGTAAAAGGAGGAAGCAAACAGTGAACCAAAAAAAAAAAAACACAGTAAAATTGTTAAGAGAAAGGTCATAGGAAAATGGACTGTTGAACTATATGAGACACTAGAGAAAACTCAGGAACCAAAAGAGGTACCTAAAGTGATCTATTAGGTGCCTACCAGCAATACCTTTTGTGACTGAAAACAGAGTGCTTCTAAAATTTAGATGGAATTTCTCTTATATTCCATCTAAATATTCCATTGAGAATTTATATGCCACTTTATAAACCAATTTATATTCCACTAGGAGGTCTTGGATGTCATGCGTTTTAAGCAAGTAGTTGTGCTGTTGCAGACAGTCCATGGAATGTGAATTTGGCTTGCCTGAAGTAGAAACTTAGACTTAGTCCCCTGAACTGCACAGCAAGATCCATTGATTGTATTGCCTACCTCTCCACTGCTTTTCTCACGTGCATACATAATAGTTCAGTGCCTTCACCTAAATTATTCTCCATAGCTGTTTTCATCTCACCTTTGACTGAAGTACACAGGTGAGAAGTTGTAGTGATACAGGTTGTCTTTTTAGTGTATTAAGGCATGTTGACAAAGAATAGTTTTGAATTACAGGGAGTGCAGATGACTGAAAAGGTGGAAGGTAGCGTTCGTGCCTGACATGCAGAGAATTTTAGCCAAGAAAATGAAAATAGATTCTCTTTATTTCCTTTGTCATACCATAATATAAAGATGAATAAGGAAATAAGTTTTGTTTAATTGTTCAAGCGCTGGCAGCAAACACTAATACAAGCCAGTAGGAATGAAAACTGTAGGAGAAAGTGTCCCTGTGGAGAAGGGAAAAGATGATGATGGCGGGGGGAGGTTGCAAATACAGTGAGTGATATGAATGAATGCAGCAGCCAGACAGTGCTGCACACACACATAATAATCTGCATAATTTGTTCTTCAGAAAGGGAAGACAACAATCATTTTTCTGAAGTAATACGAAGTCAGGTTACTCCCCCAGAAAAATAAAAACAGAATAGCTGGTTTGTAGAAGACTGTAGAACAGAATGGATGTTTGAGGCTGTTCTCTGTTCTGTTATCAAAAAGCAAGAACCCACCGTACTGTGTCTTTTGTTTCTCAGCAGGGGAGGTTTATTTTGAAATGCGTGAAGATAAAATATGCAGAGCTACAGCACAAATGCTTTTGCAAAATGCAGTTAAATTCAATCTGGCCGAGTTTCAAGAAGTCTGGCAACAAAGTGTCCCTGAGGGGATGACAACAAGGCTTGATCAACTTAAGGTAAACACATAACAGAAGGGAGGAGTCTTCCATGAGTAGGCACAGCTGAGTGTCACATCTAGATGTTATCAGTTGCTGGGGATTGGTTGTATTATTTCTGCCAGCTTTTCAGTACTGCTTCTGACATCCTCTGTGAGTGTCAGTAGCGCAGAATCATGATGATTCAGGCTTCTGTAAGTCTAACATGTTTCTCTATTTGAAGAGAAGTTGCAGCTGTACAGTTAATACTGGTAAAGTAACTAAAGCAGAAGCTATTGTAGACTAGACTGTAGCGACAGCCTCTACAGTGGCAAGCACTAGGAAAATCCTTTTGCTGAAAGGAGATGGGGAGGTGTCAGAACTTGATGGGTTTCCCTTCCCTTCTTGTCATAAAGGAAATGATAAGTATTCCCAATAAAAACAGCACCATTATGGTATTTTTTTAGTTTGCTGCTATCAGTGCAGTTCTAGAAGACTTTGGAGATGCAGAGGGCAACTCGTTGTGGATTGTTGCTAGAACAAATTAAATTAAATTGTTTTGGTTTATTTAACACTTTCTCTCTGATGCTGATACACAGGGCTTGGCTCTTCTGGATAAAAACTCAAGACCAGAGACCATCTTCCTGCTAAAAGTAGAAGACTTACCTGAAGATAATCAGGAAAGATTCAACAGCTTATTCAGCGTACGGGAAAAGTGGACAGAAGAGGATATAACCCCTTATATACAGTAAGGATACATTGCATTAAAAAAAAAAAAGTGAGGCAGAATCATCATGATAGAAATAGTGTTGATATTCTTCCCTTTTTGCATGGCTGACTTCTTATCAGCTATGACTGCCTTAGTACTTCTGTTTTGTTTTAAATTACTACAAGTTTTGTATGAATAATATCCCCTCTCCTGGGAGCTGTAGCTATATTTGTTTTTAACTTGTTGATCCCACTGAATTTAAACAGGAGATAATTCTGACTGACTTGATTGAGGCAGACTTAACTTAGAGGATAAATATCCTGAAATTTCTAGTTAGTCTCCATATTTACAACTGAAGAACTACAGAGCCAGTAGAGCTTCGTATACTGGATCCTTTGCTTTTTTGTCTTAAACTATAATACTATCTGGAAAGCCCAGTCAGGATACACGTGAGCAGATGTAGATGATAAACCAGATTTAACTGCATTAATTCTTTAGGAGGATCTCTAAATTTACTCTAACTTTAATAACTAGTTCAAAAACTGTTGTGCTAGATTGCAAGCTCTCTAGAGAACAGTAGTAATAATAATAAACAAAAAAAGAACTACCAAACCCAATTCCTTGTTTCTCAAGTAAATCGTTTTTTTTTCCTGTTGATTAAACTTCACAGTTCTAAACTTTAGGTAAGCGTTGTGACAGTTACTCTTGTGCTTTTTTTTTTCCCCCAATACCTTTGTCCAGTTTGTTCCTCCTGTATTTACAAGCATTTCACTGAATCATTATGTGTGAGAACACCTCTAATATCAGTATCATCTGCTTTATTTCCTTTGTAGAGACTTATGTTCAGAGAAGCAGACAGTTGGTGCACTTCTGACAAAATACGCTCGCTCCTCAATGCAGAATGGTGTTAAAGTTTATAATTCCAGAAGACCCATCTCATAACAAACACTGTTTTAAAAACTGAAGACTTCTGAATGGACTAACAGTGAATGCTGTTTCATCCTGCCTTCTGGGGGAAGGAGTTGTCAACAAATGTTACGTGGCGTTCTTGAGTTGAAGCAATTGAGTTTCTTGAACAAGTTCTGTTTTCCGCACAGCTATGCAGAATGTAAGGGAACTTGCCTCTTCTAAAGCATAGTGTCCACAGACTGTTCCCACTTTACTTTGATCACCTTCTTTTTCCTTTGCATTATAGTTATGCCAGGAACTACTTTTTGAGTGTACTTTAGCTGTCTATCCGTAAACCAAAGACTACCGTTAAAAATTAAAACCTTATTGATAATAATTGAATTAATTGTATCACATAGATTTCAACAGCAAAACAGAATGCTTAATTTTTTGTCCATTATTGAGCATTCTTAAACATGCAGATTTTGTTACTGTGTTGACATTTTGAGTACTACGTGCCTTGACAAGCTCGTGAATGAGTTATTCCTGACTGAGGCTACGCTGGTCATTCTTTTGGAAACTGGTTCTTTTGTAGTCGTACCTTTGTGAATAAGATTGGTGCAAACCCTTGACATTTTAACACTTGGCAAAATTGCCTTTTAAATATTACAAAGAAAATATCGCATAACAATCAGGTTTGTAAAATCTAGTTTGAAGATGTAAGAGACTTGTTTTGTGAAGTTCCTATAAACTGCTGTTAGAATGTAGCTGATCTAAAATTCATCTTTTACAGAATACTACCTTTGCTTTAAAAAGAACTTGTAAAACTTTGTAATGGGACTTTTTAAAATTTTGGTAGGGAAAGTAACTGCACGTAACAATAGTGCCTTGAAAACATTGTTTTGAATATTACTTTGTTTGGAACGATGAAACAGAAATTTGCTATGATATTTGCCATAAAATAGAGTGCCTGAAATTGAAGTTTCTTGATTATTTAAAAAAAGGTTTACATTAGTCAGTGAACCAGTTTAGTATTAAATATTTTTCAAATATTTTTAACTGAACTATTGTGGTGTTTGTTTTTTTTTACACAAAAATTTTGCTGCATCATACTCAGATGTAAGGTATAAAAAATCTTGGAATATATAGCTTACTAAATGTATGGTGAGCAGTGGAGAGAGAAAGAAGCTTAAAAAGCGTAATTACTGAAATGGATTTTGCATCCTTGGGATTTTGTTACAGATTAAAAAAGCTGAATAAAAAACCTACTTGATTGATTCCCTGTGTTTCGCATTTCTGTAGTGTACACGTGTGCCTTTGGCCTGGCTCCACTGAGACTCAGCTGGGCTTGCTTCCTGGAAGAATTGCCTTGTTCACTGTTTGGTTTCAAAAGCTGTGGTACCTTCTGTTAATAGCACCAGAAGATTCCCTCTCAGAGTTGAACAGCAATATGAACTTGAAAGCCTTTGAAATAACTTCAGTTGCATCATTTCACTTCTTTACTTGAAACGCATAAGAGAATTAGGAGGTTTGTAATCTGTGCTACAAGAGTATATATTTAAATTGGGTCTTGTTTGTGAAATGAATAAGAATTTAAGTATTACATGAGTAGTGCTGTATCATAATACTTAGGGTAATTATTCAGTTTTATATAAATTGGTTTTCCATGTGAGATTCAAAATGAGATGATGCTTTCTGAATTTCAAGAACTGCTACTAAAGAAAGGTGAAAAGAATAATCTAAATAGCTTCTTTGATGTAAGAGCTTGCTTCAACATAAAATAGATGAAGCAAAACTTGCTTATAATAGAACAAATATGGAGAAGGTTCATAGTGTGTCCTAATAATTCTAACTAAAAGCCCTCCACAGTACCAACTAGAGCATGAGGGAAGAAGACAAGTGCCAGGAAATCATTTGTTTTGCTCTGTGGCAAGGTTTCAGCAGCATTGTTATCTTAAACTGTTTTTTGATTCAAAAGTGAGGACTGCAGTGTTTTATTATCTTCCTGTTAGGGTTTGTTGGGTATGCCATTGAGTCTGGCCCTTGAGTAAATTAAGTTCAGGTACACTTTGTGCATTTCAAGTAGATTTAAATGTCTGTCAGGCACCGGCGCTTCTCTAGTGAAAAAGCGAGACGTTTGCACGCAAGCAGCCAGCACGTTTTGTGGGTGATGCTGCTGGTTTTGTGCAGCTGGAGGTGTGACTGGAGGCCGGGCAGGTTTGGCAGTGACAGCTGGCACCTCACTGCCCCGCAGCAGTCCGTGCGCCTCACAAAGCGTCCAGCCAGCATCACCTGGCTGCGGATTTACAAGAGAGGAGCCAGACAACAGCTAAAGGCGCTGTTTCTGTTGAAACACACTCCGCACTGCGGGTCGGAACCAAAAAAAGCCCGACCCTTCATGACTGAAGCGTGACGAGCCCTGCGGTGAGCACCAAAGCGGGAAAGCCGCGAGCGGGCGCCGCCATCTTGCGGGGCAGGGCGAGCCGCTGCGCATGCGCACGCCGCAGCCTCGGGGCTTCTGAGGGTGGGAGGGGCAGCGCGCATGCGCGCTAGGCCGTGCCCCGACCCCCCCCCCCCCCTTACGCCTCTGGGGTTATTTCTCGAGTTTTATTTTCTTCATTTTTATTATTTTTTCCCTCACTTATGGCCGTTTCCGACGGGCATTGCGGCGCCGTTTCGGAAAACGAGCTGCCTTTGCGTTCGCGGAGGGAGCCGGCCGTGACCTTTCAACCGGCGGGGGTTAAAGGCTGCCGACAAAATGGCGGCCGCTGCTGAGGCGGGGAGCGGCGGGGCGCGGCGGCGGCGCTGCTGAGGGGGCACCGCCTGCAGCCCCCCCGGCTCCGTCCCGGCACTGCGGGGCTTCCTCAGCCCTGTCCTCACCGCAGAAAGGTCCCTGGGTCTCGGCTGAGCTCCGTCCCTCCTGTGGGAAGCAAGCGAGCGGCGCCCCCGGAGCGGTATCGTTGTGTGAGGGGTGCGTGCGTCGCCTCCGGGAGGCTCTGCGGGAAGGCTGGATGCTGGTCGTGGGCTAACCGTGCTGCCGGCGCCGGCCGAAGATGCTCGACTCCGGAGGCGCGGATCCGCTGCGGAGATGAGCGCTCAGGAGCGGCGGGACACGACGAGAAGAAGGGCCCATCGAGCGGGGATGGTGGTGATGGCGGTCTGACAGCAGTGTGTGCCTAGTGCTGCTCTTCAGGATGAATAGGAAGAAAGGAGACAAAGGATTCGAGAGCCCGAGACCGTATAAATTATAAGTATCCAGTTTTAAAAAAATTGTTATGCTTGAGGGCAGCGTGCATTTTGAAGCAGTCCTCAGGCTGATCAGTAATTGTCCACCTGAGAAGGTTGGAGCTATGGCTTACAGTGTAGCTTGCTCTCAGAAAATTCATGTTGTAGGGTTGTGTCTGACTGTGATCTTGTAGCCAGAGTCTGTAAGCCCCCAGTCTCACCATACAAACGTACTTACCTTGTGCTCTTCAGAGCTTAGAGATCTTTGCATGCAGCATCAGCACTACAGATCATGCCGTCAAGTTTCATTCTTCCTGCTGTGTCAAGCCCTTTTAGTCTTGCAGGCCTTTTCTGTATACGAACCCAAGTACATTTATAAATAAAAGCAAACATTTGTGTCAAGCAAATTATTATTTTTACGCAGTTGTTATTTTGTTTGTAACCTAGCTGTAAAGAAATTGGTTGCAGATTTCAGAGGATCTTCACCTTTGTTTTATAAAGAAGTCATGGAATTATTAAATCTGCAACAGAAATGTATTTTTAAATAGAATTACAGATAGTATCATACACATTTTAATGTGTATGTAGGCAATTTGAATTCATCATTGGATACTGGCTTGCATCATTCTCTTGTAGGATTTTTTTTATTAAGCTGTGTTGCTGGAAGCCAAGCCATTTTTTAATACACATGGTACTTGAGTATGTTCATACAATGTGTGACATGGCGTAAAAGTTGCATTATTACAAGGTTATGTCTTGAGTCAGTACTCTGAAGTGCTGTGAAGATCCCATCTAGTACAGAGAAAAATTAGTGATAACTTCTCAAGTTTTAAAAAAGTTGGAATTATTATTTTATCTCTCATTTGTAAAATCAGTTTTATTTACCAGTGGGTCTAATACACAATTCAAAATTTAAGTAAATGCATTTGACTTGTTTAAAATACTATCTTGATTAATTTATTACCATTATTTTAAAAAATATTTTTATACTAATAGTAAAAATGCATACTTTTTTTTTTAATGTATAGTACCCACTTATATGAATTATGTATGAGAAGCAACTTCCCAGATAGATGTTCCACACGTCTCTGATCGCAAATGTTATGGCTGCATGCCATTTCCACTGCTGTGCATCACTAAAGTGTTAGAACTTGATTTCAAACTATTAGTAAAACCATATTTTTACGTACTATTATGTGATGTTCAAAAACTGTGCTGTTATCTTTTTCTGTTATTAGTAATATTTGTTCTTACACTACCCTTTGAGTTTATTGCAACTTTTTTGACCTTGCGTGCTACGTATACTCATTATTTGTTTTGGACCACTTTCGTAAGAGACTTAGACCATCATTAATTCTACTTTTACAAGTATATGCTCTGTGTAGAATGTATCTATACATACATACATACCATATGATCTCTTTGTTTTTATAAATGGGTTGAAATATTATTTAAAATACTTGTAATTATGCAAAACCTTACTTATTTTAAATTATTTTTTTCTTCCAGCACGACTCACCAGGTAGTTTGTATCAACAACATAAATTTTCAGAGAAAATCTGTTGTTGTAAGTATTTTTTTTAATAAAATACGAAAGTAGAAATGGGAAGTCTGTATTTTCTTCATGATTTTAGAGGGAGCAACTGCATGCATAAGCTGATTGTGTTCTTCAGCTTCTTTGTATTTTATGCTTTTTTAACTGGTGCTTTTCATAAGTCTGTCATTCCTAGAGATGCCTAAGATTAGATGCCTTATAATAGTGAATACTTGAACCTCTGTGAGGAAAAGCTTTCTAAGAGAAAATAGCATTGCAAAACAACTTGCAATTAAGAATTAACTTTTAACAGCATTAGTTGGTGTTAAGTTTGGAGTTATAGCTTTTAGTAGCTTATATGTGAGTTCACTGGAGGCTTGAAGAGAGACGTTCATGATTTTGGGCCTCAAGTTGCCGAGGCTTTTTGTGAATTTAGATGTGTGAGTACATAGATTCTGCTTAGGTTTTAAGAGTCATTGTCTCAAGCTTAGATGGCAAAACCTAAAACATGGTGATGGAAGAAAGGGTGGTAGTAACTTGAAATCTAGTCAGTAGAGGCAAATAATTTCCAGTAAAATAAGTATTTTGAAGTTCTGTTTTCTATCGTTATTTATTTATTTATTTCACAACTGGGGAAATTCACCTGTTAAATGATATGAAAAAAACGTATTTAAACATCTACAAGGGGAAAACAATTTCATTTTTATATATAACATTAGTTTTTACCTGTGATTTTCCTCTGAAAATGCATTAGATTTTTTTTAAATATCTTTACATTGTGAACTGATAAAGACTTTATAGAAGGCTTTGATTTGTGTTTTCATAGGGTTATGTGGAACTGACAATATTTCCCACGGTTGCAAACCTGAATAGAATCAAACTGAACAGTAAACAGTGCCGCATTTACAGAGTAAGAGTCAATGACTTAGAAGCAGCATTCATCTATAATGATCCAACGCTGGAGGTGTGTCACCATGAGTCAAAGCAGTAAGTGATGTATTTAAAACCTTGCAGATGCAGTGTTTTCTCTTGTTTTGAAGCATGACCTATTTTATACTGGCTAGTTTTACCTGGTGATTTCCTAATAACAACATAAGTTTATATCAAAACAATTAACTTTTGTTGTGGTGACGTATTTCTGGGAAAGTTTTTTGACTATAATTTTGACTCTTAGGTTATTCTTTAGAATTTATTTCTCTAACATTTCTTTGTATGGTTTTGTCAAAGTATCACTTTTTTTTTTTTTTTTTAAGTACTTTATGGGAAAGAAGTGGTAGGATGCCACTAGTGGTCTCAGTGCTTTAGGAAATTGTCCTTCCGTGTTTGGATTTTTTCCACAGCCAGAGAATATCTTTGGCTGAAATGTTTTTATCTTTGATAGACTTCAGATATAAGCTTCATCTATGGACATCTTATATGCTCGTTTATTTAAAGAGAAAATGGTGACGTTATTGTGCCAATAACATTTGTTCATACTCTTGTAGAGAATATTTTACAGTGGTGTAACAAAATTCATACGAGAGTTGCATGTGATAGGATTGTCCTTTTTTTTTAAACTTCAGCACAGTTGCTTAAATCACTTAGGTTGCAGCAGTGTAATATTATGTAGACAAAAACTATTATGTTAAAAATGATGATAAAAATCAGAACAATTTTGCAGGACAAATGATCATGTGTAATGTCAGATTCAGATGGTCCTTCCCAGTGAATATGGGATCAAAGTTCTTAAATGTTTCCCAATATTTCCCAATTTCCTAACAAGTTTTTGTAAGCATTGTTTCTTATGTTACTAATATCTCCAAGTAGTTTTTTGTAGCATTAGTTTATTACTTTCAAACAAACTATAGCAATAAGGCAAATCATGCAACTGTATAAGGTTAACTACTGGATTCTAAATTAAGATGCTTATTACTATGCATCAGTTTTTGTGTACCCTGGTGTCCCCAGAGTGATTGCTCTGAGAGATCTCCTAGCCAAGAAGATGGAGAGAGCTCAGTAAGCAGCTTCAGAGGTGATACCACCTTCGTTAACTCACATGCCTGATGAAGACAGATCTGAACTAGCTAACCTGCAGTTCTGCTGCTTAGATTTGTGTGAACAGTGACATTCTCAAACCGTGTAGCTAGATCTATAAGAGGGTTGCTTGTTGCCTTAATGACTAGAGTCTTTGAGATGTTTCTCATCCCATCTTATTTTTCAGGTTAAACCTGATTTTTAAATTCTCTGAAAGCTAGAGTATTAGGATATCTTTTGTTCTTAAGTTACTGGGGTTCAAGTGCTATTTTTTTGAAGAACTGTAAAATACCCTGAGTTGGAAGGGACCCACGAGGATCATCAAGTCCAACTTCTGGCTCTACACAGGACCACCCAGAAATCAAACCAAGTTTTATACCAAGTCACCCATCTTTGAACTTGAGCTTCTTATTTATGATGCTCTCTATTCCTATATTCATCATGTATGTAAGAGTTTCAGGAATTCAGTTTGCTAATGTAACGTTCATTTATGTAAGACATTGATCTAGATATGGGAGTTCTGAAATGTTGTCCTGACGCTGAACCACTTGAGTCTATTAAGCAGTTCCTGTCAGTTTTGTGACTTGATTTTGTTGGTGGTGGTGGTGGTATTAAGTCAGAAATTTAAAATCCTCATCGGGTGAAGCAGGGTAGATTCTAATTGTTCTGAAGAGCTAGAAGGTAAAGCTCAAAAATTTAAAATAACCTCAATCAAACGCTCATTATTTATTAACATCATAGATTAGGGTCTAAGTCCTAAAATGTTATCAAAACTATAACTTGAAAATTTGAAAGAAGTTTCAAATTTTCTCTCTATCTGTTATTGAAGAGCAAGTTTAAAAACATACAGTTTTCCACGTGTTTTGAGGAAATGATATGGGAAGAAACTGATAAAAATCTGATCCTTCTGTTCTTCAGTAAAAGAACATAATGGGTAAATGTGTTCACAAAGTTTATTCTTTTGTCTTTACTGAAACTTATGTTCATGTTTTCACATATTTTTTTTCTGGTTGGTTTGGTTGAATGCAGTTTGCAGAATCTTTTTTAATTTAAAGCACTCCATATTTTTTTTAAGTAAGGGATCGGGAGAGATACCAGTGAAAAAATTCTGAATGACATGTAAGGACAAGGCATGCGAAGTGAAACACTCACATAGGGTGAGAGCAGCCTGTGGTTTTCACTGGTGCAGGTTTTTACATTGCCATAAGAACTTGCAGAAAGTCTCTGTGTTAAATAACTCCTGTGTTATTCATACATTTGAAAGACAGAGGTCACCAAATGTTCTTCACAAACTGCTAGGATGCCTGATTTCTTTATCTCAGAAGTCAAAGACTGCATATATTATGAAGTACTGTGTTGAGATGTGTATTTTTTTTTACTGAAATAAATGGTCACGATCTGGTATTGAGCACGATGTTTTGATTAAATACAGCATTGTGCTCTTAAGATCATGAACAAATTCAAGAAATCTAAAAATTCTAAAATTTGTACAGCCAAAAAGAATTTGCCGGTAGCTTTCTTCTACCCTTCATTACAAGGAACTGCTTCTAGAAACAGTTGTGGTTTGGCCTTTGGATCCAATCAGTTTTTTGCTCTGCTGAGCATCTAGAGAGAATGTCGTTTGTACCTGTGTAGACGAACTAGGTATATCAATTTCAAGCACAACACAGATTAGTCATCAGATTTTGTTTCTAATGTTTCAGGGATAGTTACTTTTTGCAGGGCTTTCTTTAGTAGTCTGTTAAACTAGTAAATGTGAAATTAAGATGTATCTTGGCAACCTGTTTATTTAAAATCAATAGATTTAAAACTTTACTCTTTCCTGTGATGTATAGCAAATAAAAAATTAGTTTAACTGTTAAGGTTTTATGTCCAAATATTTTTCTCGTTTTTGATGATGCTTTTGGTTTGTTACATGTTGATTTCTAAAAGAAAAATATAAACTATGTAGAAAAAGTTTTTACTTTAATGGGCACGTTCTTACCTTCTTTGTCAAAGGTAAAATATTTTAAAGACCTCTTGCTCCACCAGTTAGCAACAGAATTCAATTAAAAATGAAAAATTCTATATCTAAAGCCACTGTAATTATTTCTGTGGGAAGACTTGCTCCAGCATTTATGACTTGAGATGTTATGTTCACTGATATGAGATGAAGGTCAAGTGAAGTGGTTAAATGTTTGTTGTTTATGTTGTACAAATTTAGGCATGCAGGAACTTTAAGAGGGTTGAGAAAGTCAAGATTAAAGAGAGCTTTATCTGTGAAATACAATCAAAGCCAGCTGAAATTGTTTCTGTCTCTTGATGAAGAAATTCTCTGCTGGTTTTTTTGTGTGACATTTTTTGTCAGATTAGTTTTGTCTCTAAGTCTGGAATTCAACTTTTTTTCAGTTCAAGTAATACTTCTGTTTTTTATCTCCTACTGCAAAAGTTATTGACATGCTTTCTGTCACTTTACAGTTCTGGTGTAGTAGAAGGTGGAACAATTTTTTTAATGTTTTATATTGTCACTTCTGCTGAGTAACAAAAAACTCACTAGAAAGATAATTAGAAGTGAGTAAGTTCTGTAGAAAACGTTAGAAAACTTTAATGAGTACATTAAGTATGTTTTCAGCTTGGATGCCATTGCTAGTTTGTCCATGGGTCCCAAAACACCATTGAGATAACACTCCCATTTAAGTGTTGTATGTCAGTCTTCAATCTTGTAATTTCTTCTTGAGTCTTCAGGACATCACAGCTTTTTGATACTGGTATAGATGGATTAGCTTAAGAAGGTCAGTTTCTGCCTGACTGAACAGAAGTTAGGTATAAAATAGGTATAAAAAAATGGTATAGTTTTTCCCTGTGTACACAAGGTGGCAGAGAATCCCGTTTAGCCCATACATTTAAGGAGGAGTTGGAAATCTTGCAGAGACTGCTTCCAACCTGCAGACAGTGTTGGATGCATGTCTGTTTGGGTCTTTTAGGACTGTTGCTGTAACGTTAGACACCTCTGTTGCCCCCTTCTTCCCTCCTTTCCTTGTAAACTGTCACTCTCTTGACTCTGTCAATATGAGAAAACCCCAGTAAACTGTACATTTGCGCAGCATAAAGTTATGTAGCATTGCTGCCACTAGTAGGAGAGATGCTATAAAAAGTTGACGTGGAGGGTACTGAGAGAACTGGCGGAGGAGCTGGCCGAGCCGCTTTCCATCATTTATCGGCAGTCCTGGCTATCGGGGGAGGTCCCGGTTGACTGGCGGCTAGCCAATGTGACGCCCATCTATAAGAAGGGCCGGAGGGCAGACCCGGGGAACTATAGGCCTGTCAGTTTGACCTCAGTGCCGGGGAAGCTCATGGAGCAGATTATCTTGAGGGTCATCACGCGGCACTTGCAGGGCAAGCAGGCGATCAGGCCCAGTCAGCATGGGTTTATGAAAGGCAGGTCCTGCTTGACGAACCTGATCTCCTTCTATGACCAAGTGACGCGCTTGGTGGATGAGGGAAAGGCTGTGGACGTGGTCTACCTTGACCTCAGTAAGGCTTTTGACACCGTTCCCCACAACATTCTCCTCGAGAAACTGGCTGCTCGGGGCTTGGACTGGCGTACGCTTCGCTGGGTTAGAAACTGGCTGGATGGCCGGGCCCAGAGAGTTGTGGTGAATGGAGTCAAATCTGGTTGGAGGCCGGTCACTAGTGGAGTCCCCCAGGGCTCGGTACTGGGGCCGGTCCTCTTTAATATCTTTATTGATGATCTGGATGAGGGCGTCCAGTGCACCCTCAGTAAGTTTGCAGATGACACCAAGCTAAGTGCGTGTGTCGATCTGCTCGAGGGCAGGAAGGCTCTGCAGGAGGATCTGGATAGGCTGGAGCGATGGGCTGAGGTCAACTGCATGAAGTTCAACAAGGCCAAGTGCCGGGTCCTGCACCTGGGCTGCAACAACCCCAAGCAGAGCTACAGGCTGGGAGATGAGTGGCTGGAAAGCTGCCTGGCCGAGAAGGACCTGGGAGTATTGGTGGATAGTCGGCTGAATATGAGCCAGCAGTGTGCTCAGGTGGCCAAGAAGGCCAACGGCATCCTGGCCTGTATAAGAAGCAGTGTGGCCAGCAGGTCGAGGGAAGTGATTGTGCCCCTGTACTCGGCTCTGGTGAGGCCGCACCTCGAGTACTGTGTTCAGTTTTGGGCCCCTCGCTACAGGAAGGACATGGACGTGCTCGAGCGAGTCCAGAGAAGGGCGACCAAGCTGGTGAGGGGTCTGGAGAACAAGTCTTACGAGGAGCGGCTGAGGGAGCTGGGCTTGTTCAGCCTGGAGAAGAGGAGGCTCAGGGGCGACCTCATCGCTCTCTACAGTTACCTGAAAGGAGGCTGTAGAGAGGTGGGGGTTGGTCTATTCTCCCACGTGCCTAGTGACAGGACGAGGGGGAATGGGCTAAAGTTGCGACAGGGGAGTTTTAGGTTGGATGTTAGGAAGTACTTCTTTACCGAAAGGGTTATTAAGCATTGGAACGGGCTGCCCAGGGAGGTGGTGGAGTCACCATCCCTGGAGGTCTTTAAAAGACGTTTAGATGTAGAGCTTAGGGATATGGTTTAGTGGAGTACTTAGTGTTAGGTCGGAGGTTGGACTCGATGATCTTGAGGTCTCTTCCAACCTAGAGAAATCTGTGAATCTGTGAATCTGTGATATTTGGAATTGATGAGTAGCTTTAAAAAAAGTCTCTACGAGATCACTCCTTTCTAGTCAGTCAACAAGCATGCACTTGGGCTGTAACTAGCAGGCTTTTGGGTCAATTCTGATAATAAAACGTGTCTCTACCCGGAAAAAACATGAATGCATATTACTTTTTCATTGTCAATCTGTGCTTACCACTAGGAAAACTTACGTTTATTTCTTGGCCTGTAACTTTTGGCTCGTGCTCTGTTTTTGTTAAAATGGCCACATCCAGTTTGAGAATAGTTTAACCTATGAAAAGATTAATTCGTGGTACCAAGTCTTTAATGGATTCCTTTTACAATGAATCACCCCTTTGAACTGGAACACTTCACAAAAATAGAAATATCGGAATAGACTGTTTCCCATTAAATGCTAAGCCCTGTGGAGTCTACCTTTTGTGTCATAAAATCATAACCTTTTCCTGTCTACGAACCCATTGATGTTTAAAATGTAACCACAAGTTCATCACGAGACTCAAACTTGGAAAAAATTCTTACAGATGTGTTAGAAAGGAGTCCCCCAGAACCAGTTTACATTGAAATGAAAAACTTTGAGACTGGAGAATCTAACAGAAATGTTACTGTTGTTTTCTGTAACTAATTTCTTGTAATTGCTAAGATAGTTTTCAGCCATACAATATTTTTTAAAGACTTTTTTTCCACTGATAATTATTTGCCTTCTTAGGATACTGTTTCAAGTCAGCTTAAAGCTGCATCCCTTGGGTGGGTCCTGATGTCCCTGCCAGTCTCCCGTGCCTCAGCATGGGCACTTCTCTGAGCGCTCAGCATATCAGATCAGGGAGCTAGACCAACCCAAAGCAGACTGCCAAAAAAGACTGTTTTTTCCCCATTTAGCACTTCCAATCACATCACCGCAGGGTCACATGAGCTATAGTATCCTTAATGAGGGAGGAAGCAGGAATGAGTGGCAAAGATGGGGACAAAGAGCATCAGCTTGAGTTTCAGCTGGTTTGAATTGTTCTGGAACCGTAATGAAAGTTACAGCAAGTTCAACCTTGTGTTTTTAAAACTTGTTGGTGTTACACTGTATAATACCCTATCTTTAGGTGCACTTCAGCTATGAAAAAAGAAATCATGGCTATATATTAAAACTTGTGATTTGGGTGTTTCTGTATTAACATGCTCCCATTTACTATTAATGTCCTATTTTCAGCAGCTTCCAAGCAAAGTAGACAAGTTTAGTGCTCCTGACATTCCCAGTCTTGGTCGTGGTGCCAGGGAATGTGTGCGCTATTATTGCCAAAGATCAAGAATTGCATGAAAATATGTTCTCAATATATTTCAGTACTTAGCTACATTTTTCAGATGGGGAAGGCTGGGAATATAAGCGTGGCATTTGACTTACCTAGACTTCTAGGATGATCCTGGCATAGTTAATTACCCTTCATTCTTCCAAGTAAGGTACTGTAATTTGGGTTGAACGCTGTTTTCTCTGTGGGTGGTGAACAGAGAGTGGTTAGATGAAAGAAAGTAAAATCCTGAAATGAGATCATGTCTGCTCTGCGTGGACTTCAGATTCCAAGGAAGGATGGAGCCCACAGCCACAAGTTAATTCACTCTATTGTGGTGCAGCAATGCCGCAGATAGCATTATGCTCGATTGCAGCTCTGCCCCCACAGTTGCCGGTTTCTCCCGTGGTACACAGCTAAATGCTCAGGATTCTTCTGAAAGGAAAGGTGATGAGTAACTGAAACACTTTCACCTCGGGTAGAAATCTTCAAACTTTTGAAGGACTGTGTTTACGAGGGGATTAGAGTTAAGATAGATGTCATACCTGTGTTTTACAGAGTTTAAAAATCCATTTTGAAAGAGTATGAAAGTTGTAGCATAAAGATGCAAAAGCAAGGTCATTACTGAACTTGATGGTGGATCTTCCAGTATCTGAGTATAATTATAATAATAATAAGATAGCATTCTGCTTGTATCAGCTACGACAGTGGACACATCCATTTTCCTGCTCATTTCAATAGAAAACAGTTCGAAGTCACAACTGAGGTAATGGTATTACTTTGGAATGAGACGTGCAGTCACTTAACAGCTAATCGTCACTTAAACAGCTGCAGCCTGACTACAGCAATTTATGTCTGCATCCTAAATACATGAATGAGTGTAACTTTTTAAAAATTGTTTCTGGGGGCTAAAAGATGCTTTTCCTTCTACCCCCTGCTCCTTTAAAAACAGAACAAAATACTTGATTAAACATGCACCATGAAATTCCATATAGAAATCATATCACTTTAAAAGTTGTGGGGTTTTTTTGTAGCTCAGCGTATACTTTAAGAATTAAATGGCTATTTCTGACAGGAGGAACCTCAACTATTTTTCCAATGCCTACGCTGCCGCAGTCAGTGCTGTGGACCCAGATGCTGGAAACGGCGAACTCTGCATTAAGGTTCCCTCGGAGTTGTGGAAACATGTTGATGGTAAAGTAAAGAGACCATATAGCAAAAGCTTAACTTTAAGATGCCACAGAACTGTTAGCTGTGAGTTTCCATAGGAAGATACTAGATTTAAATAAATAGAAATAGCATTACATTATTTTATGAGATGGTGATTACTGTTTTCTTTTTCCTCACACATCTTTCCAGCTGAAGACTGAAAAATACCTTCATGCTTCTTGGTAGTATGGAGAAATATTTGCAACACCCTTTACAAACAAACTGGGGTGGTCGTGAGCTCAAAAGTATACATGAGGATGTGGGCATAATGGAGTAAATTGGGTGCTAAATTATAACCATTTAAAGCTGCTTACAATATATGTGAGTCAACAAAGAAAATAATTTACAAGGATCTGTCTGCTTACATGTTGTTTATAAAGCTATGTTACTTTCAAGAATGGTTGTTTTAAGATTGATTCCATAGTGACAAGGAGATGACTTTATAAACTGAAATACTAGATCCCAGAACAACTGTTCTAACAAGTCACTCTCCAGTTAATTTCTTGTGTTCATTTTCTTACGTGGCTTTATCTGTTTCTCCTGTTGATTTCTGGGAAATGGAGGAAAAATCAACTGTCACGAAGCTGCATCGCGCAGTGTTGTCAGTTGCATCTTACTGGGAAAGACGCTTGTCAGTTTAGTTTTTGTTTGTTTCTGTTGTGTTACTTGCAAGCCTAGAAGGGTATATTCAACAGGTATAGTTTTTCTTTCCCAAGTTTGAATGTTAAAATATGGTGAGACTTGTTGGCTAAATTTCACCATATACTTGAATTTCTTTTCTTGCCAGTCTATTCATAGGTGAGATTTCTGTGAAACTAAACCAAAGCAAAGACACTTCAGTTACAGGAAAAGCTTTAACAATAATAAGAGGTTTTAAGAGACTGCAAATGACAATAACACATCTTTTAAGAATGTGCCTGTTATGTGCAGTTTTTGTAAAGAATTCTTTCAGCAAGGTACAAATGAGATCATGGTAAGGGTGTAATAACTGTATAAAGATTCTTTACTATCCAGGAATAGGGAGATTAAGTGTAAATCCAATTGCTGTTTTTATCAATTAATAAAAATTCTCATAAATTCAAATTCTGTAAGTTAAGCCTAAGAGGTCTCAGTTTTGTAAGGTCTTCTTTTCTGCTTTGTAAAGTGAACCTGTACGCCCATGAGAATGAAGTAAACACATCATCTTGAAATACCAATAGGCTAAAACTGAATGATTATTCTGAAATAACTTTCATGTAAGTTATGTATTTACTCTAATTTCTGTCTTGGTGCTGCAGAGTTAAAAGTCCTAAAGGTGCATATAAACTTTTCTCTGGACCAGCCAAAAGGAGGTCTTCATTTTGTGGTACCTAATATGGAGGGCAGCATGGCAGAAAGAGGTGCTCATGTCTTCTCATGTGGTTATCAAAATTCTACAAGGTAAGAACACTGTCTTTGAATGCCAGACTACATTTCCTATTTAATCTCAAAGCGTAGAAAATACAATTTCCCTGAGTTCTTGTAATGTTGAACATTCAAAAACTTGTGCTTGAAAGGAGTTCACCAGTGTGAAATAGCATCTAATGATTAGTAGTAATTAGGATTTCTAGTCATTATAGCTCAGCAGGAGGTAGTGGCAAGGAAATTTGCAGTGCTCTGTAAAGTCAGTAATACATACTGCCATGTAGTGGGAGTATGTCAGCATTCACAGTGTTTAAGGATGTAGTTTGGAAACTGAGAGAAAAATCATCTGTGCAATAGAAGCATAATTGTTAACCATTTTTCCCCCATCCTGATTTCCCTAGGTTTTGGTTTCCTTGTGTTGATTCATATTCTGAGTTGTGTACCTGGAAACTTGAGTATACTGTGGATGCTGCAATGGTGGCCGTTTCAAACGGAGATTTGGTGGAAACTGTATATACCCACGATATGAGAAAGAAGACTTTTCATTACATGCTGGCTATTCCAACTGCAGCTTCTAACATCTCCCTGGCCATAGGACCTTTTGAAATACTTGTTGATCCGTACATGCATGAGGTAATTATCTTCAGACAGGTCTGCTTTTTTTGTAAAGAGCTAGTTACTATTTTGATGTTGATACCTGTGTATATTGATCAAATATGGGTATGTCTAGATATTGTCTCTGTCTGTACAAATATATAGTAAAACTTGTCTCATAATGCCTGTATTTAAATTTTTCCAAAGTAAAGCCTTTGAATGGGTACTAATTCCACTTATGCCTGAATTCATCGGGCTGATTTAGTTGGAGTTGTTAACAACATATATCTCAAAATAGGTTTAAATCCATCCTGTTGACAGTAGATGAAAATAAATTCTACAAGGTTAACTAATCTTCTCAACGAAGTTGGACACAGGGTTTGCGTTTGTACCCGATCGTTGCCATAATGTTGAAGTCCAGTGACTTAAATTTACAGCTGTAGTTTCAGATTGGGTAGGGATGGACCTGGGAGGTTACCAGGCTGGCATAAAGACTCCCCTTTTGAAAGCATGATAGGAAAATACTCGGAAATAGTTACGCTTTATTTGATCCAAAGGCAAACATTAGATTTTTGTCGTCAGTCGTGGTATTCTGTTAAATTTTACTGGTGGGAAATGCTCGTTTGTGAAAGATAATAGCTGTTTTTAAAAAAAAAAAATCAGTCATCACATCAGTTATCACAGCTTGAAAATACTGTTGTCTGCTAGATTTGTGGCAGCTGTGTTTTTGCTTATTTTTCTATTGCATAACAAACTTGATATTTATGAATATATTCATTGATCCCATACCAAATTTTTTCCTTTGTAGGTGACTCACTTTTGCTTACCACAACTACTCCCATTGCTCAAACACACCACATCATACCTTCATGAGGTATTTGAATTTTACGAGGAGATTCTTACCTGCCGCTATCCGTACTCCTGCTTCAAGACTGTTTTTATTGATGAAGCATATGTTGAAGTAGCTGCTTATGCATCCATGAGTATTTTCAGGTTAGTATTTGAGAAAATCACACTTTCTAAATCCATGGGCTTAGAAACTCTAGGTCCAAGACTGTTGAGAAATAGCTGATGCTCCTTTTACTTTTATAGCCTGAGTTTTGGGCTCCCTAGTTTGAAAAAGCTGGGTTTTGTTGACATTACAAGCTTTTAACACCATTTCCAATTACACATATTATAGGGAAGTTGGATTTGAATCTTAAATTGGCGGAGGTTTTCTTTCTGAACACCGTGCATGAAATATTTGAGATTGACCTAAGTGCAGATGTTCAATAATGTTTTTGTTTTCCTTCAGCTGAGGGAAGGTACCATGAACCCAAAAGAGTTTCACCAGCTCAGTTACTTTGACTCTACAGAAAAAGTTGTGTATATATATGCAAATAGCACGAGATCTGTCTAGATAAAGGTTATTAAATAAAGATGTTAATATCTCCTTGGAAAGCTAGTGAAAGAATTATTTTATTTGTTTTGGCTCTTAAAATAAGGTCTTTGTTTTGCTGTTGGTTTGGTTTTTTTTTTTTTTATTTTGAGCTTGTGCTCATATTGTGTTACTCTCTTTTTATGGCGGTCCAGCACAAATCTCTTGCACAGCGCAATGATTATAGATGAAACTCCACTGACGAGGAGGTGCTTAGCACAGGCCCTGGCCCAGCAGTTTTTTGGATGTTTTATATCCAGAATGTCCTGGTAAGTACTTTACTTTTGTACTCTCTAGAAAATGGGGGAGAATTAGGAAACTGAAACTTTAATTTGCATTTTGTATTTTAGCAGAAGAATAAGTGGAAAAACTAGCTGTAGAAGAAAAGGAAGAGTAATAAAACCAGCTCAATAAATGAAAATCCAAGAGGATGAGGGGTTTTTGTTTTTATTTTTATTTGAAAGAGGAATATGAGATATAGGTTCAAAAGACTGTAGTGGTTGAACATGTCTTCTCTCAGAGGTTATTGTTACTGACTGTGGTAGTGTGCTATGCCACCTGTAAATTTATAGAGGAGACTCTTGTATCATCAGTGAATTTCTGTCAGATACTTTGGATGAAGAAATGTAACCTGCACAGGAAGTACTTGTTGAGCAGAGAAGTAATAAATAATGGAGAAGTACAGGAGAGGGGAATACAGGAAGTAGTGCCAAAGGGACAAATTCACTGGGTTGGTAAACTCCCTGTAACTCCATCCCTCAGAAGATCACCCACAGTTGTCTCATGTAATTCTGATCAGTATTTATTTTGAAGTCTTTTGCATACACTTTATATTTCAGGCACAAGGGACTTACGACTTTTTTGTGGCAAAAGTGTATGTTCCAGAATATTCTTGGCTTTTTAAAAATAAAAACTAAAGTTAATTGATACTTACACTAGTAGAATTTTTCTTGCTCTGATGCTTATTACCAGTCTGTAACCATGGTCAAGACAGTTTTGTCTCTTGACTCCCTTTTGTGTCCTTCTGTTTACCTTCCTCATCATTATGGATGTTCATATACCTCATCAGATGACCTACCTGTCATTTTTATGCTTCAGATTCTAGGTCATGTTCATGGTCTGGTTTTTCCCGTGTTTTTCTCTCTTTTAAAGAAGTATTTAAAGAGGTAATTAAATGAGTGTCCACCAGATTGTGAGATATGTACTTTGTCCACTTGCTCTCCAAACGTTCTCCATTGCATTGATATGGTTATAAAGAAATTAAGATAATCGTGCTAATCATGTAGATTAACAGTTGTTTTAACTTTCGTATCTATCCACTTCTACCATGTTTCTATTTCAGTTGAAATAGTTTGCTTTTATGTTTTAATCTGGGCTTCTGTGGTACAAGTTCAGTTTTCACTGGCTCTTCAGTTTTATCGGTCCCACCTAGGTGCCAAGTTACATAAATGGGTTCACAGCTCATCAGACCTCTATTGACTTAGAGAAGTTATATAACTTGCTGAAACTTGTGGCTTTTTTGAGCTGGTCAGAAATACCATCCCTTACAAAATACCTTCTGAAGTGCCACAATTCATGCTGCTTTCTTATTATAGGTCAGATGAATGGGTGCTGAAGGGAATCTCTGGTTATATTTATGGCCTTTGGATGAAAAAAACCTTTGGCGTTAATGAATATCGCCACTGGATTAAACAGGTAATAACAGTAACATTTTCTGTACATTTCAGACATTTCAAATCAAAGATGGAATATGAAAACAGAACATAACATAGTTTTGCGTTACAATCTAAAGATACTGTAACAAAACTTAGAGCTAAAATATTTTTACTACTTGCTGCAAGGAGAAACACCGAACATATTAGCCAAAATATGTTTCCATGACTGGCTTACCAATAATAATTTTCATTGTCTCTGCAGTTAGGTTTCCTATTTTTCGTTTGATTTTTGCTCAAAGACAGAAAAGGTCAAAAGAAAAAGAATACTTTTTTTAGCACTCACAGTAGAATATGGGATTCATGAAGAGGTCTGTTTGGTGAATTAATGTTGCTATACTGTGATGGCCTTTCTTATACCTCAGAACAGCTCTGATGTTAGCGTGGATCAGGTATCTTTTTAGCCTCATTTAAGTCCTAGCTTTATAATAGGCTTTTGATGTCTGTGGTGACAGTTCCTTATTTCCATTAAGATTTTTGTTTTCCATTGAGAGTCAGCTGTCTTGAAAAAGAAAGTTCTGCCTATAGCTTACATTTCTAAATGTAAAGCAGTGAGATAGGGACTTATTAGCCATAATGGCAGCGAGTCCTCATTCTTTGTCAGTGACATTCATTCGTAGAAAGATCTTCCTCTTCTTTCTCTTGTCACGTTTTCTTGCTGTCCTTCTTTTCCAAATTAGAGTCCTAACCCCATGGGCTTCATTTACCTACCTTACTCACACAGGGACCAAGTATGCTATCCTTATCTAAGACGTTTATCTCAGTCCTGTGTTGCGTGTGCTATAGAGAACAACAAAACTGGATGTCTTAGAGTCTAGTGCTGCATTCAGGGATGTTTCTGAGTATTAATTGCTCATGTTCTTTCCCTGTGGGTTAAGTGCTTCCACGTAGAACTGAGAGGTGCTGCTGTCACAGCCTCCCATCCCGCTTTGAACATAATATTTCATATGAAAGGGTGCCAGTTGATACAAATCAATACATACAAAAATGTCAACACTTGGGAACTCTTTGTCCAACATCAGGTTGCAGTCAGACAACAATTCACTCTCCCTGTGCTAAAACCGACCCGATTCGATCCAAAAGCCATGCTGACTGTTGGACGATAGTGAGCCCATGCAAACATCCTGCCGTGAAGTGTGCTTGTTAACATGGGCACAGCAGCACACAAATTCAGACACAGAGCCTGCTTCTGTCTGCCGTGGACATAGTTCAGGGTGAGGTGAGCTTTTATACGTTGCAGTCTCCTGCGTTGGTATAGCCAGTACTACTTTGCACTGCAAGTAAATGGTGAACACTTAACTTCCATTGGTCAGAGGAAACTTCCTTAGTGAGCAGTAATATTCTTTAGGTATGTTATAGTTAAATACTGTTGTGTGTTGACCCCCTTTCCAGACCCAGAACAAGTATTAATTGCTAATTTCTACTATTTTATTATTGCTTGCCATGCTGAGGAAGATCTCTGATTTTAAAATACTAGTTTGCGTTTGTAAAAACGTTTCTTTTTGAGGTATGGCTTGAACAATGATGTTAAGTTTTCAACTAATTTCTGTACTTTCCAAAATTATTCTCACTTACGTATGTTGTACTTTTTAGGAGTTAGATCAAATAGTGGCGTACGAACTGAAGACTGGTGGAGTTCTGCTGCATCCAATATTCGGAGGAGGAAAAGAGAAAGACAAGTATGTTTATTTAAGCAGCAAGTCATTACAGGGTATGTTTTTATGGGGCCGTTAATATATGCCTTGGGTGTGTTGTGCGGCATAAGGCCAAAGGCTGAAGAACTGCAGCTGCCCAAGGCATCTATTACCAGTCTCATAAAGTACATCTTGAGTATATTGGGTCACTGTTGTTTTATTTTTCTTTTGCTTTAAATCCTGAAGGGAATAAAGTACAATGAATGTTTTTAATACTGTTACGAAACTACTTTTTAGTAAGAGGATGAGAGTGAAGATGGAGCCAGAATTTTGGCCTGAGCTATTTATAGCGTGGTTAGTAATTTTTAGGCTTTTTAAGGTATTATCAGTTTTCTTTTTCTTTGCTGTTTTTGTGTCCACTGTCAGTTACTACCTTGCAATCTTGCACGAAATTTGTCTTATCAATTGGGGGGAAAAAAGTATTAGATCAGTTGTCTATGAAGCACCACTGATAACTGTGAAGTGGCTGAGTTGGTATTTTCATTAGGAACTGTAGCTTCAGTAGTGCTAGCTTAGGAATATTCTCCTTACCTGTTTTGTGGTACTCCTGTACTACCCACTCAATAGCGTTGGTCAAAATTGGAAATTTTGGAGATTGGAAAGCACTACCAGAAGCCAGATCAGTAAGTTGGTCCAGGTGTCAGTGACACATTTTTGTCATGTTTTCCTTATCTTGGATAAATTAATCTAGTTGTGACACAGCCTTACAAACAGGTGCTCTTTGGAAACCCATGAGCAGCATGTGCAAAACAGGTTGAGAAAGTGCAGATGGAGTGGGAGAATCTATCAGCTCAAGTTCTTACTGCAGCAGAAGCCCCCCTGTTATGAAAATCTGACCTAAATTGTCTGCAGCAGTGGTTCTCTTACTTTTGAGTACAAATCCTGTTGTGGTTTTTTTTCAATTCAAAATGAAAACTCTGCATTTAAGATTGAACCAAGTATACAGATAACCCACTTAAATACGAGTAATGATCTGGTTTAGGAGGGAGTAAAAAGAAGAAAATGTTTTTTCAAATCAGGAATAGGAGACGTTGGCCAGTTTCCCAGCCAGGTGAATCCTCAACAACTGCTCGTGATGGATTTTGATTTAGTTCACTGTCCTTTTTCAAAGCCGTGAAGCAGACAAGTACCTAGGTGGTCTTGTTGCATATACCTCTGAAAAGCAAGTCACAGCTAATAGCATCAATTTTAGGTATCACATTGGTCATGATGTCCCTTTTTTCTTTCTTTTTCTTAAGGAAAATGTGGGGTAATGAGTTAGGTCTTGGCAGTCTTTTTAATTGGCAGCGTTACAATTTGGCAGCATATTCCCTCACAGAGAAACTAAATCTAGACTAATAGGATCAGAATAAACTAGGGAAAACGGCTACATTAATATAAATGCACTATAAGAAAAGTTACTTTGTAAGTGTTAATTTTAATATTTAATTGTATTTAAACTAGAACTGGAGCCAAATAATGGACCAATTCCTGTTTAATCCCCTTAAATGTATGTTTCCTCTGTGTGATGTATCATTAGACATTGTCTTCCCATGTGTATTTTGCTGCTTCTCTCTATTATGGCTTGATAATCGTAACATCACTTAAATATAAATTACAACTTGCTGTTTCTTATAGATTGCAAAGTTTCCTTGTACATAAATTAAATATGTGTTCCTGACTCTGGGGAATGGTTCGTATTCTGGGAGGATATTTTCATAATGGTGATGTTTAGAGCATTTTTCTTTAACATATATTTTGCATTTCTTCGTTCTGGTTGTTATGATAAGGTTTCCTGCCAAGCATATTTGCATTAAAGTAGTCCCAATTCGTAATAATATGAAGAAAAATTAGGTTGGATAATAATCTAATTTTCACCTGAATTAAAATACGGAAAGAAATCATTGGAAAAAAAGTAACTTTTCAGATGAATTAATTTGTGTACAGAACAGCTATCACAAATTCTTTGTTTATATATGTACTGCAATACAAACGCTGCTCTCTAGAGTTTGATTTTTTGAGGAAAAAATCCCGGAGCCTGGGAAAATGAAGGAACGGAAATTGCAGGTTAACTGCTGAATGGGTTGAAGCTTCAAAGTGAAGTGTTGTGCTTGTTACCTCTTCATTTTGTGTTCTTGCATTTTTGGTTTTCTTCAGTCTTTGATTGTGGTGGTACCACCCTGCTGTAAAAAAATTAGAAGCCTCAAGAAGTGTATGTAGATGTATTTCAAGTGGAAGAAGCAGATTGACAGGTTTGCACTGAATGGCTGGATTGTGCTCAAGAGCATGAGGGTTATAAATTTCCATGGAAGAGCTACTAGCTCACTTTTCACTTTGACAAAGGTCCTAGGCCCATATTGCTAATTTGAATTCTTATTTCTTGCCAATCCAGTAACAGCTTTAAAAGTCTAACAGTTAAAGAAAAATACAATGGGAAGAAATGTATTAAAACTGAATGAACTACAAAACGCAGCTCTCAAATGCAATCAACCTGGTCTCGTTTGATTTGCAGTTAAATAATGTAACCAGTGCCGAAATCAATCAACGCTTAGTGAATTTAAGAAGGCCAAGAATGTGGCTCCTGGCTTGGTTATAATTTTTAAGAAAAGAATTTTACCAAAGTCAATCAAGTGTATAATTTGAAGCTGGATAAATAGTTTTATACTGAGACCAAATTATTATATAATGTCTGAGCCACAACCTCAGTTCCATTCTTGCATTTCAGTTTCATGGCTGCTAACCCTTCCTTACCCTAGAATACAGAAGTGTCCAAAATAACAGGACAGTTTTGATAAGGGAGACTTCAGTAATTGCTAACCAACAAGAAACAGCAAGTAGTAAAGTTAAGTATGTTCTCATCCATATAGTCAGTATACCTGAAAAGGATATTGCTTAAATTTAGAAAATCTTTTCTTTTTGTATCATAAGATGTTTATAGAGATGTTCATGAGTAAAGTTAAGGGAATCTCCCAGTAAATAAAAGAATAAGAAAAGAATGCTGAGGTGTTATGGCTATCTTGGTCCTTGCTGTCTTCTGAAATCTTAAGAATTGCAGACAAGAAACCAGGTACTGGTCTTTTTTGTTGTTTAGAAAGCTTCCTAATGCCATACGCCTTCCAAGTGCATGGAAAGGCTAGTCAAAAATATTTTTTAATAGGTCTGTGAACTTTCTGGAAGATACATCTCTTTCTGAGACAGCTGGCATAAAAGATCAGGATTATACCTCTTGTCTTTGATAGTCACAATTCAGGAATTATTTCATTCTGTCTTGCAGTGTCTTCTAAAGTCTTTGGACAAATCTCTTGCCTCATCCATCTTGAAATGGTTCAGTTAGGTTATCTATAACTGAGAATCCCAGGAAAATCCTATTTTGAACCCTGGAGTTTTATGTGGTTGGTGTTTGCTATGGCACAGTGGCTAATTTGTCATTCTACACCAACCCTAATAAAATGAGTCTGGATTTCTGTTTCTTAAGAAGTTGGCCTGACATGGTGTGGGCCCTTTTTTTTTTTTTAAGGTATTTGTTATTAGTTCATGGGAAAAAAAATAATCAAGTGTGAAGAAGAAAAGAAGAACTAAAAGAAAAAAACAAAGCACAACACAATACAGTTTCCACAGCCCTGGTTCATCACTAAAATAAACTCAGAATTATCTTCTCAAATAATTGAAAAAGGGCAAAAAGGTCTTATTTTTCTAGGGAGACGCAGTATTAAAGTTACTTTTCTATTTTGAAACTGGGCTGAAGTTTGGAAAGTTCATGTTCTGAAGTGTGAAACTTTAATTTTATAGTGCATCAAAATTAGGTCATATGGTGCTTTACTGCTGTACAGCCACTAAAGGTATCCAGAAATTAGTCCTGTTTGAAAAAAATTTCAGGTTGTCTGTGTCTGTCTTCTGATGTGGAATGAAATTAGACTGTTTTAAATGTTTTGCTTATAGACACAAAGGGTATGTGTGAAGGAGTGCCACAGGAAGTTATGGAAATAGTGTGGCATTGGTAGCATGATGCTCTGCATAGTCTGCCTTGATGTGATAGCTAATTTAGAAGGCATCTATTTGCCAAACTATTGAAAGCATAAATTTGCTAACTAAAATTAAATGTGATGACTCAGGGGAATTGATCGTGAAGGTCTTTTTTTAATCTTAAAACTCCTACTTTCTTTAATTGCAAAAGTTATTTGCTTAAATGTAAAATATTAACTATGTACAAGCACTTAAAAGTGGAAGTGGAGCAGGGAGCATGCAATTTGAGTAATTTCCAAACTCAAGTCATAGATTCCCTTCTCTTTTTTTCACTGCTACCAGTCTTTTCGAGAAGTTACTGTGCAGACGTATTACTGTCATTATTCTCTATACAGTACTTGCCGTATTCCAGCTATGTGCACCCCAGTAACCTTTGTGCGTGGTCATTTGAAATGTCATAATTTACATCTTTAAAGCAGTAGAAGAGGTCCTAATGCTGGTGTGCCTATAATCTTAGTTGTTAAGTTATATTTTGGTTTTCATTCCATAAAATGCAAAACAATTTTTTTTTTTATTTTTATTTTTCAGCCCTGCATCACACTTACACTTTTCTATCAAACACCCTCATACACTGTCCTGGGAGTATTATACAATGTTCCAGTGTAAAGCACATCTTGTTATGAGACTGATTGAGAACAGGATCAGCATGGAGTTCATGTTACAGGTAGGTAATTAAATGTTTATGTGGCATATAGACAGCTTTATATTATTTGCAAATAGAAATTTGCAATTTCTATTCATAAAATGGAGTTAAGAAAGAGCAAATGAGCTTTTCATAGGATTCCATTTATGTTTTAAGTAGTAGTTTAAACATCGTGGAACAAACATAAAATGTTGATCATTGCGTTAGGATAAGGTTAGCTGTTATTGTTAAACATAACTAGTAATGTTTTTATATACGCCTTATTCTTTGTAATATTAGGCTGTTTCATTGCTTTGAGTAAATGACTGGTTATCAACACTGAGAACCTGTTTTACTAGTAGTTTTGCTGCCATAACTAGTGTCACCATGAGCTAATGTAGTCAGATATTAATAATGAAAGTAAAGAGAATCTGGCTTCTGTTCTTTCCACTGCATGACATTTTCAGTGCTAGAGGGAGCATAGATCTTTATATTAGAAGAAACAGTTGAATTGGAGATTGCAGAAGTTTAATATTTCAAAATAAAATGACAGAATTGTAGTTTTTTTAAATGTTTTGTGACATGCCTTAAAAAGATAGGGTGCTATAAAGAAACACCAAACTAGAAACTAGGTGATACTTCTTCCTTTCAGCATCAGATTCCTGGTTTTTAAAGATAACATGTATGTGGATGTGCTAAAACTTACAAGCAGCTGCTGTCAGGTTGAAAATACAGCAGATTTAAAGCTTCCATTAAATAAATTTTAATTATTCTTTGCATTTTTTTAAAGGGATAGCTAGAAAGGTAAACAGAGAACCTCATGACTTCTGTTTCTAAAAAGCGGATTTATTTAGTGATCTGTTTTACTATAGTTAATTTTAAAGCTTATGGACTTATAAGGGATTTTGTGTAAGACTATGGTAAGGAAGTATGCGAAGTGTTGGCTTAAGTTAGAAAAGAAAAGAAAGGGTATACTTGTAACTCCTAAAAAGCTGGTTATTTGAAAAAGCTCAGGTAAAAAGAAGTGATTTTAAAGTACTTTGCTAACCTCTGCGTTTTATAATTTGGTAAATAAAGGCCACATGCACTTTCAGTGACTAACTTCATAAATTGCTTGGTTTTTGAAGCGTAGTTCATTAGAGATGCATAGAACTGGAAAATGGCTACAAAAAATGTTTTGGTACGCTTTATGTTCATCTCTATTTGTGAAAAAGCTGCCTAAGTTCTACCTGCAGCCATTATGAGCAAAGATGACATTTTTAGTTTATTTTTGTTAAAACACACTTCATGTTATGAAGCTGGGGGTTCACTTCTTTTCTCAGCATCATTCGTAGTTTACCTCAAGTAAAGACGCATTCATGTCTGCAAATCACAATTTCTGATATGGACAAGCAAATAATTTTCTGAAATATTTTTATTTTGAAAGACTTTTTTTGAAGTCAGTCATCAAGGAATGAGTTTATTGGCCTTTAGTTAGAGTTCAATTGCAACTAATCAGGAAAGAAAGGCTTCTTTTGTATGTTGAAGTGCTTAATGAAAGTAATAACTTTTTATCATTTTAGGTTTTCAACAAGTTGTTGAGTCTGGCCAGCACTGCTTCATCTCAGAAGTTCCAGTCACACATGTGGAGTCAGATGTTGGTTTCCACATCTGGGTTTTTGAAATCTATCTCAAATGTCTCTGGCAAAGACATCCAACCTTTAATAAAGCAGTGGGTGTATCCTTTTTATTCTTGGTTTGGATTGTTAATATGGAGAATGAATTTGTTTTTTAATTGGCACTACTAAAGGAATGTGAAGAAAGATACTTCATGTCTTTGCTTTAAACATTTAAGTACATTATTCTTTGAATTAGAAATAGATGTGAGTCACAGGTTCATAGTCCTTTTATAGTCATTTAGAGTATGCTAGCTCTTTTGGGTGTTCTTTACCAGAAGGAATTGCTGCGATTTTAAGTTTTATTTTGCAGGAAGCACAAAAACTCTGGTGGAATTCAAGGCCAAATTACACTAAAGGAATTCCAGAGGACACTGCCCATAGAAATATGCTGAAGTCTGACATGGAAAATGCTATAGTCTGGTGCATTTTTAGATGTGATTTCCAGTAAATCACCATGGAATGTGTAACCTAAAGCACGGATTGATGGTTTAAAATAAACTAGTATTTAACAGCTTGGTAGCTTGTGTTAGTGTTAGACCTTCAGGTCTAGCTCAAATAAAAATTTGAGTGTTGATGCTTCAAATTTCAGTGATATTAATCAAGAAATAGGGTTTCTTGTTTTGGATTGATGTGAGGGTAAATTTAAATTTGCTTCATTTAACAGGTTTAATTGGTAGTTTTAATTAGTGACTGCAGGTTAAAACAGTACAGGACTAAGTTTTACCCGATGGCAATGTCACAGACCTTTATGAAGGCAACCACCATGAACAGAGCCAGTCTGTCTGAGGTATCTATTTAGCCAAATGCATGTATTTGGGGACAGGAGTTTTGTGTGACAGGAAGCCTGCTTGAAACTGGCAGCTCTCTCCTTAAATGTCAGGACATTAAAGAACAGGTTTTCTTTTCTTGCTTTTGCCATATGTCATCAGACACTTATTGGGAGCATGCCCTAGCCTAAAATACGTTTTCCTAGTGTTGTAGTTTTATTATAAATAAACTGTAGTAATGGATGTCAAAATAATAATGAATGCTGAAGCTATTCACAGAACAGTTTACCTGAAGTTATTGCCTGTGATAAAATTTGGAGTGAGATAATTATTTTTTATTGGTCACATAGTGTCGTTTCATATATATGTGAACTATTCTGTATACATCTGAACAACACGTGCAATGACTCATTTTTGAAAATCCGCAATAAAATAATTAAGTGCAGCACAGGTAGAAAACAGAAGGTCGCTATGTTTTCCTCTTAATTTGGTTTACCTGAAGTGTGTATTAAAACAAGTCATATGGAATTTACTAAAGATTTACTCAGTAACTTTCTCTGAGAGCATGTCAGGGACATTAGAATGTGGTAGGGTCCAGTGTAGTTTTTCATGATGAATTCTTTCCACCTAGATAATTTTCACTGTACTTCCTTTTTTTTTTTTCCTTTGTACATGAATGTACATTAAAGTACTGTTTAAAGAAAAAAAATGGAAATTCTTACGAAGGAACATGTTTTCATTTCCTGATTTTCTTGGGATAGGAGATTTTAGAGTTAAAAAAAGCATAAAGCAAGTGTAAAAAGTGAGTGAAAACCTTGAGAGTTATGTTTGTTTATAGTTGCTGCATTGTGCCGCAGAATTCCTATACTGCTTTGTAGAGATCAGAGTGGAGTGGTCAAATTTTACGGCAGCTTTGCATTTAATAGAAAACGGAATGTCTTGGAATTGGAAATAAAACAAGACTACACATCTCCTGGGACTCAGAAATATGTGGTAAGGCCAATTTTCCATATTTTACCTACGCATATAAGTGTGATGTGAGCATTAACGAGCATTATTTTTAATGCTAATAACAATCTTTTGAACTTTAAGGGTCCTCTTAAAGTGACAGTGCAAGAACTTGATGGATCATTTAACCATACATTGCAGATTGAAGAAAATAGTCTTAAGCATGATATACCTTGCCATTCTAAAAGCAGAAGGTAAGACTTAAAAATATATAAACTGCAAGCATTTTTTACTGTGGATACCTGAAAATGCATAGGGCATTGATAATAAATACATGCTTTTAAAATTTTATAACTACATCTTGTTGATCTTATTGAATAAGATTTACCTGTGATGTAAGGGGAGAAAATAGAATTTACTACCGTTTGTGAACGGCAAGAAACCTTACATTTTATATGCAGCTCTGAATAAAGATCTTAAATTTTGTATAAAGTTTTATAGAGAAGTTTGTTTGTATAGGAGAACAAGTTGAATGAAGGCTCCAGCTTCATCAGATTTTTCATAAAGGCTTTGAATGAGTTTTCTCACCAAGGGGGAAGACTAAAGAAAGGCAAGAAAAGAATCTCAAGTGAGGGTATATGAATTGAAGCATGTACATAGTTTTTGTTTTCTGTTAGAGTCCCCAGTGGTTTCTTTTCTGAATAAAACTAAGCACAGCTCAACTTTGATTTTTTAAATTTTTTTTTCCTGAGTGAGCATTGGTTTTTGGTTTGGTAAATTACTTTAGCAAACTTTATCTTCATTTTTAAGCATACCTTAGCTAGTAGGATGATTTTTGAAATACTTACCTTTATTTTCTTTTTTTCTCTTTTTTTTTAACAGAAATAAGAAAAAAAAGATTCCACTGATGAATGGAGAAGAGGTGGACATGGACCTTTCTGCTATGGAGTAAGTTGGCTGTAGTTTCTCGGTGTGACACTGAGCCATATTACCTTTATTTGAAGCATGTTTCTTGTTTTAAGAATTTGACAGTAGATTTGGACTTCATTATATGACTGGCAGATTTCAAGACAAAAGTCAGCATTTTTTGTTGGACCTCGATGAAGACCATTTAACTTAGCACTAAGATAAAGAAGTTCTTGAAACCTATGGTTAATTTAAAAATAATTCTTTTAGATTACAAATGAACGTTGAAATACTTCATACTGAAAAGAATATATTAGGGTGTTAAGCTCTATGGAAGCAACCTCTTGCTCAGAGTAAATACTCATTTTACCCTCCTTGAGCTGGAGCTGGTGTTGCTCTCAGAAAGGTGTTCATAGGTGTTGGTACTTTGCTTGCTGATGAAAGTAAGTGATATTTTCTTGAAAACTAAATGGTGTCTCATTGTAGAAGGATAGTTTGCTTTAAAGCGTTGGAGATAACTAGTAAATTAAACCTTATCTAAAAATGCCCAGAAATAATTTTATAGAGGGGATATAGTCATTGAGCAAATCACTGTTATAATTTCTGTATTAACAGACATGAATAAATGATTTTTAGATTGTTTTTAGGAGCATTGAGCATCTAGCTCCTATTTGTGCTTGCTGTTCCCACAAATGACTCGTGCCATAATGGTGCTGTCTGAATACTAAGTATAAAACACTTCCTTGTGTAGAATACAATTGAGTATTTTCATCTTCGGGACTAAAACTTTAATCCTGCATGATGATACTTTTGCTTTTATGATTGTTTGTCCTGACAGTTCTGTGCAATTGCATGGTTACCCATGTCAGCTTTCAACACAATAGCATGTTTGTGTTTGTAAAGTATTTTCATGTCTATTGATGAAAGCCAGTACATAAAGCTTTAGTGGTTACCATGGGATTCTCTTTGATTTTTTTTTTTCTGGTAGACTGCAAGTGTAGAAGGTCATAAAGTATGCTTCTCAGCCATGACAGTTATGGTACCTGAGGAAGAAGATTTTGAGTGTACTGAGATTATACAGTAGTTTACCATGAACTCACATCTGTTGTGTAAAAACAGTGAAACTACTGCTTTCACTGACATTTAAGTGTCTTGGGCAGATTGCCCTGAAAGGTTGTAGAGTTGCCATCCTAGGAGCAGGAGCCTGGATCAGATGACTTTCAAAAGTCCCTTCTAACTTAAATTCATGTATGGTTCTTGGACTCTAAATACTTCAAACATAACTCATAACAAGTCAGAACATCTTTTTGATTTCTAGAGTCTTGAAATGCTGTAAACTATTAATGTTTCTCATGTCTGTCTTAGTGCTGATTCCCCTTTGCTCTGGATAAGAATAGACCCTGATATGTCAGTACTGAGGAAGGTAGAATTTGAACAGTCTGATTTCATGTGGCAGTATCAGCTTCGATATGAGCGAGATGTGGTTGCACAAGAAGAAGCCATTCTGGCATTGGAAAAGTTCCCCACGCCAGCATCACGGCTTGCACTCACTGATATACTAGAACAGGAACAGTGCTTCTACCGAGTGAGAATGCTGGCCTGCTTCTGCCTTGCAAAGGTGAGGTTGTGTGGATGGGAATAAGGAAAGAAATGTGCTAGACATTGTGAACATTTGAAAATGTGTCAAAACTCACCACAGTTCTTAAATTGGCTTGATATTTAGCCTCTTAAAAGGGTTTGCCAAGTATTTTTAACTTGACTGATTTGAAAGGAAAGCTGTATTATTTTAGTCTGTAAATGGAGACTGCAGAAGGCTTTCATAATTGTCAAAATTGAGATGTCAGACATGAAAACCACAAGGGATTTTTCCAGATTTCATTAAGTGGCAGAAATAAAAGACTTTTGTTCATTTTTTTCAGAGCCAAAATTCATTTTTTTTATTTTACTGGGAAGTTCCTTGGCTTCTCTGAGAAATTTGAAGTTTCAAAATTCATCTATCTGTCTAATGTGAATTCAGATTACTGCTGTATATTGTTTCAAGTTGAATAGGGGCACAAAGTAAATAGTGTTGGTCTCTAATTAAATATTCAAAAGCCAGGTCATTGCCATTAAAAGAGAAGGTATTTTTTGTTTAGACACAAAGTTAACATTAAGAATTAAACATAGAGATCCTGATAAAACAACTGGATGGAAACACAAAAGAGTAAGAAATTTTGAGAAGGCATGTTACTGACATACTTTACATAAAGGCATGTTACTGGCAGTTTGTAGAAGTTGAATTATTGGTATATAGCTTCATCTCTGCTGGCTACCTGTTAAGAGTAATTCAGTGCCTGTACAGAAATATACCCTTTGGGCATATTTTGAAAATCAAAATACAAGAAATGCTTGTGATGGTGTATTGTAATATTACGAAACACTGATACAATGCTGCCAGAGTATGTGCTAGGAGCAATACTGCCGCTACCTGACTTAAAATATGTGTATTTCATAATGAATTTATTTGGAATAGTTAAAAGTAAAGGTGGCTTCCACAGGTGAATGTTAAAAGAGCAGTTGTTAACAATGTTGAAATGTATTTTTTTTGTTCTTTGAATTCACAGGTAGTTGGGTTGTAGATAACCATAACTAGTTTTTTTTTGGTTGTATTTGTATGAAATTGTATTTAAAAAAATCTGAGATCTAGAGATAAGATGGTTGACTCAGAAAATAATTACAAATCTATGTGAAAAGTGTGTTTGTGTTATTAAATCAAGGTGAAGGGGTATGGAAGGACGTGGTTGTAGATATGTTTACCCATGCTACCTAGGAGAAAAGTGTAATATATTCTATTAATGGTTCCAACATCAGGCTGTTAGTAAGAATCACTTCCTATTAACTTTGTTTAATTTTCACAGCTTGTAAATATTCAAGATTTGTAGACTTTATTGGAAAAAGTCAAGTCCTCCATGTTTTGTTAGTGGGAGGGTTATTTTGTGTTAATTTGCACCTTCTGGCTGGATAGTGGTTATTTAGGTGAAACGTTCTTGGTGTACTTACATGGATACAGAAAAAGTGATAGTGTAATAAATTCAGTTTTAAAATTGCATTTTCTAATGTATGACTTGTAAAACAGCACTTCAGTCAAGTATTCATGTAAAATATTAAATCCTCATTAATGAATAGATGCCCGTGTGCATGTGCAAATACACACACAGACCACTGAGAAGTTCATGGCAAATGACCCTACAGAGAAATGAGAAAATAATAATGTTATGATACTAAGTCCTGGGAGCAGCCAGGCTGATTTTCAGTCTATAGGTTTGGGTCTACTGCCGTGCCGGTGATGTTCTGTAAGGTTTAAAAAACAAACAAACAAAAAAAAAAACCTTCGCCATCAGAAAAAAAATCAAAACAATGAGGAGTTTTACAGCTGTGCGTTTTAGTTATATCTTAGGTCAAATAAGTTGCCAGTTTTTATGAGATACGAATTGATAGATGCAGAAATAGAGTATACCTTTTCAAGTAAAATTAATGCAAGAGAGGTTTCCTGCCTTATGGTAAGGAGAATTTGCAAATATATTTGAGACTGTGTAAATTGTCAATAGAATAAATAGAAAACTTGGATTCTGTCAGTATTTAAAGAGGAATTTACACGAGTCGGACCACATTGTAACACCAAAAAATACTGAAAAGATGATGATTTTACTACTTTTGATTTAACTTGAAAATAACATTCTTCATCTATAGAAGTTGCAAAATGAAATATTTAAAATGATTAAAAAAAAAAAACTTGTACCCCAATTGTAATGAATTGTGGATACCTTGTAAATGCAGTAGTCTCTTGTAATGTTTTGGAGTGCATTTTGTTACACTGCTACATAAATTTCACATTTTCAGTTCTAAGTTCTTCATGGTTTTTGAGTAGCCTTTAGGATTAAACTTCGTTTGTAGGAAAACTTGTTAAGTATGTTACACAAAAACCTATACCTGCATGTATAGTTAGAAGACTTCTTTTACTGCAAAAGTCTAGTCTGACTGCGCTATTTTCTCCCTTTAACTTTGCTTTGAAGGCTGACTTAAAAGGAAAATGTCTTTCAATAATAAAGCCCACATCTTACATAAAAGAGGTGGTGAAATGAATTGCTACCCATCTTTAAGTAGCTTTTATCTTTTCTTTCTCTTACTGCATATGTAATAGTCTTTGGAATAAGGTAAACTAATTTAGAAGGAGATAATCACAGTCAATTTCATTTGTGTGAAAATGGTATTTTCCTTAGTTTGTGGAAGGTCTGTAACACTGGAACATCCAAAATTTTAGGGTGTGTTGGCCCCAGTTGTTAATAAACACTCAGACTCAGATATTCTTCTCTGCACGCTTACATTGTTCCATGCAACAAATATATAGAATCCCTAGGGTGCTGGAAAGGCAGAAAGACAGTTTTGTCCTTGCAGAACCTTGCTTCCTTACACCAAAACAGATCATAGCAATAAATTTGTCACTCTGCAGTCTTGTTGTGAATTAAGGTTATTTGAGGAATATTCTATCCTTCGTTCTGTGAAGATTAAAGCTCAGAGATAGCTGACTTGCCTTTCGCTTTAGGGGTGGTCTTTTAGTCTTAGGGTGGTTGAGACCTAGTTAAAGTCTAGGCTGAGGTTACTGGCAGGGTAAATTGGGGAAGTTGGTATTGTAAAAGCCTCTTCCATCGCTGGCTTCTGTAGAGTCAGAAAACTTGGCTTAATAAACACAGAATATTTGCCTAAAATATAAAAGAGAAAATAATTAAGAACAGAAGCTTATCACGGAAAGGTAATGAGTTGCTGACATCTTCCAAGTGAAACGATTTTATGAAAACTTACCTTTAATGTAGACAGGATGTATTGGGGATGGCAGAGAAAACTTAGCTAACGTAATACGTTGTTGAAAATAGGTACGTATTTGAAGGGCAGTATATTTTTGGCAATTACTCTTTTTTTATTATGGGAAATTTGCATTTCTTTACAGCCAACCCGAACTTACAGTGGTGATGTTAATGTGACTTGCCTTTCCTCCTAATTATATAGATTGCAAATTCCATGGTAAGTACATGGACAGGACCACCAGCCATGAAGTCACTCTTTACCCGAATGTTTTGCTGTAAGACTTGTCCAAACATTGTGAAGACCAACAACTTCATGAACTTTCAAAGCTACTTCCTGCAGAAGGTAAAATTTATTTTTCCACTGAACTTTTTAAATTAAATGTCAAAATACATAAATGTTCCTACAGATGACAACTGTAAGAATGTGAATAGCACAGTCCCATTTTACCCAGTCATTAAAAACCCCAAATAACTAGTTCTTTCTTATTTGGTATCTGTTTGTTTCATCTTTGTCAAAAAACACTTAACAAAACTCTAGCAATTTTTTTTCTGGGTAGCTGAAGTTAAATTAGCAATTCCTTCAGGAGAATGGAGTACATATAATGATTAGTTGTAAATATTCGTGAGCTCGTTCTTACATACAATTTATTGCACAATAACAAGGCTAATCATTTTTAGGTGAATTCATCAACCGTCTTCATTACTGGCATTGATTTTGTACTACAAATAAAATCTCTTAAACCTTATCTTAAATTGGTTGGCCTTTTAGTTGAAGGCACTACATAATCCTTCTTGCCCTCTCCTTTCCATTAGTTGTCAACATCATGTGTTGCTGCAGCTTGCTTTGACTTTTTTTTTTTACTGGGACCTATAGTTGTTAGTTGTACAGTGAATAACAGTTAAAATAAATGCAAGTGGTTTTCTCTCAAGGTTTACTTTATAATTATTGGACGATTGAGTTACAGATCTCGTATTTCTGATTATGGAGAAAACCTAAATTTTATTTCTCTGTCCAAAATTGCATCATCCTTTTTACCGCCATGTTCGTTCTTGGACTGACTTTTCTGTTCTTCTGCTCTTTTTATCATTGTTCATCTTTTCCCACTAAATCTTTTGCATTTCTCCCTAAGACATTTAATCCCATGTCCCAGATTTATAGTGCAAGGGTAGGATTCCTGAATCTGTGTGAGTTGAGCCTAGAGAACTGCTTAGCTCATTCTAAAAGAAACATCTAGTGAGGTTAATAGCTATCTGGCTAATAATTCTTTAGGCTCCACTGACTCTTCTGGGTGTATACCTCTTGATGGTAATGGAAGCTTAGACATCAGGTTCACATGTAAGCGCCCAAATTAGGTGGCAGTTTCAGAATGAATTCCACCATCATTTTCTTTGCTTCACTATTTTCCAATTCTTACCTTTTAGATAGTGCCTTCAATTGAGTCGTTTCTTGCATATACAGCTTTTTCTGTCTGCTATAACTAATTATCGAGTAAAAATTGCATTGGTTTTGATCTGAAGATTGTGCAGCATATTGTATCTTTTTCAAAATGCATTTAAATAAAACTTCTTAGAGATTTGGTATTGCAAAAGTAATTGTTTATTTTAAGGGTGTAGCTCTTTTCAGGGCATAACTGTCCTTTCATTAACATAAGAATGATGTTAATTTTATTACACAGACTATGCCTGTTGCCATGGCCCTTCTGAGAGATGTTCACAACCTCTGTCCTAAGGAGGTTTTAATGTTTATTTTGGATTTGATCAAGTATAATGATAACAGAAAGAATAAGGTAAAGAATGTGTTTATTTTAATCTTTTTTTGTTTAAAAAAGTCTTAAAGTTAATAAACTATGTGATGTATTATGCCACTAATGTAAATACCTAGCAAGTAGAGTTGATAAAAGCTGATATACTAAACTAAACAGTAAATGTTACAGAAGATTCTCTAGCTGACATTTGTGGTGACATTTCTTGGATGTTTCTCTTGGAGGAAGCACTGTGCTTGTTGACTTACTAAGGACCTGCCTGTCTTCATTTGCGCACATGCTTTTCTTGATATTTTTTTTTCATTCAAAAGACCTGTTTTTTGAGAGAATGTGCGTGAAGGTTAACATTTTCTGAATAAATGTAGCATGCAAAGTTAAGCACTTGTTTCTACTTTGAGAAGATTGTCTGAAAGAGCAAGGAAATAATCTTGGTTTTTATGATGTATGGGATTCTGGGTTCTGAATAACAGCTCTGGCTTACAGAACTGAATGGTCTTCATGTAGTCAAATAACAGCTGAAACTGAATGTAATGTTTCATCACTAAACTGAAGTGCCTGAGTTGGAAGTGTCATCTGAAGTTACCTTCCCAAACAGAGCACCTCTGAAGCATGGTTAAAGGACCTTTAGGATCCTGAGATGATACAAGATTCCACTTCCCTAGCTTTAGAAGAAGACCACAGCAGCTAGGATCCTAACATAATCTTACAAATTAAATACTCAAAGCTTAGTGGAACAAATCTGAGGTCTCTTAAACCTCATTTTCTAGTGTGTAGAAACACTAACAAGACACTTGTTGAAGAGTACTGAAATAAGAGCATGATAGAAGGTGAAGTGGTAAAGAGATAATGTACACGCACGCCAGTAGTCACAGGACATACTGATTTGTATTAACATCTCTCTACCACTGAAGGAGAGATCCCACTTTGTTTTTCCACATGCCATTTGCAAACATGTATTTGATACCTTCTGCAGGATTTAACACTCTTTGGGTTTGTTTAGATGAAATTAACTAATATGCAACCCAGAACTTTTTTTCTGCTTTTATAGTTGTATTTCTACACTTTATGCTGTGCAGTAATCTGGTAAGACCAATAAGTGCCACAGTTAACACAAGGGAAGGGGTGAAACTGTGTGCCCAGGAAAAAGGAGCAAACGCAGAAGCAAGATTTTCCTTACTAAACAGCAGTGAGACATTAATTCACCTGAGAAGCTCTTGAAGTGGCTATCTAGATAAAACCTCTGATTTTTTTCAGAGGTGCCAAGCACCCATTAACCTTGGTAACCTTGCAACTGAATATAGAGACAGGTAGTTTAAAGCTTACACTTGGAAATAATGGCTTTTATTTTCCAAATCTCGAACATTTTCAGTACCCGATTTTTCTTTTTAGAAACCAATGTATTAATATGCTCTTATTTTAAAGTGAAGATTAATGCTTGATAGAATATCTGCTTGCTCAAACACTCTCAAATCTGTATTCAGAACAAACATGTTCAACTGTTATGCTTTTTTACAGTTTGTCATACAGTTTCTAAGATCTTTTCCTGTAACAGTGCTTCAAATTACTCATCATTAAGAACATGTATTGTTATATGGCTTGTGTTTGAATGCTGTTTTTATCTAGTTTTCAGACAACTACTACCGTGCTGAACTGATTGATGCCCTGGCCAACTCTGTAACTCCTGCAGTCAGTGTGAACAATGAAGTCCGAACACTGGATAACTTAAATCCCGATGTTCGACTTATTCTTGAGGAAATTACACGTTTCCTAAATATGGAGAAGCTTCTTCCCAGCTACAGACATACCATTACAGTCAGGTGTGATTTAATAATTGTTGTATGTACAAAAAGAGTGGACACATTAACACTACTTTTTTGTTTATAGTTCTGTAGTTACTGAGATTTTAGCTTACCTCCTTTAGTCTTACATGGCAAATTCCTTTTAATTTCCAAAAGTTGGTAGTGTGAGTTTGTCTCAAATGTTCTGTTCATGAAAGGTTCACAAAAGGTAGAGTAACAATTTCTGTAGAGTACACAACACTAATCTGAACTGTGTTTTCTGTGTAAATTAGTGAAGTTCTGCTTCAATCAAACTGAATTTGGCATAGCAGAGAATCGTTTCAGTGTTCTGCCTAATTCAGAGTTAATGAGTGCTACGTGTTAATACGATGAAAATAATTGTAACATGTTAATTAGGTTAATTTAATTCTAGAAAAATGACAAGACTACTTGATTCTGAAGGAGATAACTGTGTACTTTGTGGCTGGCATTTTGGAAGCCTAATATAAATTTCTTTTTACCGCATCTAGCTGCTTAAAAGCTATTCGGGTGCTTCAGAAGAATGGTCATGTCCCAAGCGATCCTGCTCTTTTCAAGTCATATGCAGAATATGGGCATTTTGTGGATGTCCGAATAGCGGCGTTGGAGGCTGTTGTTGACTACACAAAAGGTACTTTTGCATGTGTTTTGTCCCTTTGTAACACTTTTGATATAGTAGAAAAGTGAAATAATTACCTCGCTAATATTATATTGAAGTAGTGTCCACCAGAAGAGCTTGTGCGGTGGCAGACGTGTCGATAAGCGAAGCTGTGATTGCTATTAAGGTTTTGTCCTAGAGAATGCAAGTTTTATGAAGATGTGGTGAGCATTGTTTCTCAGTGTTCTGTAAACTGAATCAGACATCTGGAGTTTTGACATGATGAGTAGTGATAAGGGGTGCTGATGATTTCTTTAAACACCTCATGTTCAGTGATTTCGATTCAGTGAGTTCAGCCATAATTGCCACTCAAAGCTCTTGGTTTTGATTTGCCTTCTTACTAATCACTTTGTTTTGCTTTTTTTCATGCATCTTATAGCTATAAATTTTGGAAACTTAAATTATTTTAATGATTATTGGTTGATTCTGCTTTGCCATTCCTTATACACAGCCTGTGTTTGTGAGATTTCTATTTTCTTAATATTTTCCTTATCTTACTTGACTGTTGCAGGTCCTTGAAAACAAATACTGGGTAGCTTTTTTAATGACCAAGTAAGTTGAAATTCAATCCTGACAGATGTTCTGTAGAGAATTGGAAACTAATGATTTGCATTTATGAAATGAATTTATTCCTAGATTAGCCTGTTCATTTACTTGAATTAGGCTATGTTCAGCAGATTTGTGACTGTTCTTGTGTTTGAAGGGTTATTACTGACCGAGTAGCTTAATTCTTTCATTCTTTCTCTGTGAGAAGCTTGGTGATTCTAGATTTCTAATTATTCCTCCTCAGATTTCATGTTTTCATTTTGAGGGTAGTAGTGTTTCTCTTGCTTTGTGCATGAGTTGTTTTAGTTTTTTATAAGGAGCTTTGCTTGTATCTTTCTGCTGTCCTTGTGTCCAAAGACATTTCAAACTAGGTAGGGAATGGGAGGTTTCAAGGCAATTTGAGTGAATGTATCTGAGAGAATTCAGACCTATCCTTACGCACTGAAGTGGTAACTTCAAGGCATCGCCCTTGGGCTCAGCCCTCTTCCTTGTCATTCGCTAGGCATTCTGGATCCATAACCCACTGCAAATGTACCGTTTGGTAACCCTGGGAGCGATACCCAGCTAGAATTCATAACTCTGCTGATACTGGGCATATCTCTTTCTGTTCTGGTGCTTACTTTGTTTTCCTCCCTTCATAGAGTGTTAGTGGAAAGATTTGGAGAATGAAAAGCTTACTCATCAGCCTGCTTCCTTTAGGATAATCTCAATAATTCATCCCACCCTTTGGAAAGACAAACTGATGGAAATAATGTTTTCTTATTAAATTCTTGACCTTTTATGGTTGTTGTTTATATTTAATGATTGACTTGGGTAAGAAAGTGCTAGTATTGCAAAGTAGTATATCACATCTTTTAAAAAGAGCTGATCAGATGAGTTGCTGTGTAAGCAAGGTAGGGTATGTTGCTCAAAATACTCAATAGATACAGGAAGGGAAAACTTGAATGGTAAAAAGTAGAAGAAAGATTACCTGAAGAAATCAGTGATTGAGCTACATATATATTATGATTGAGCTCACTGTCAGGTCTGGAAATGATAGGTTAGACTATTACTGTACCCAACTGCCTTGGCAACAACTTTTTCTCTGCCAAGGGGGTATCAGAGACAAATAGATACAGAGTCTGCTGTAAAATCAATACAGTTCACAACGCAGCCTCCCGTGTTATTTAACCATCCGTGTCACTTCTCAAATACAACCTTCCAGCACTTAACATGCTAGCTTCAGTTCCAGCTGTAAGACTGGTGGCTTATGGTGTAGGGGTAAATCTGAAAGCTCAGTGTGTTAACTACCTTCAACTAACCATATAGAAGTTAGAAGTGCTTGTCTTGCAGGGCCCTAAGTCTCTGGCTTTGGGAGAAGAAACGATTGGTCATCTGTTGCCAAGAGGTCTGATTCTCGTTGTTCCCGGTTACCTGGTTTCCAGTTCATGTTGGATGTAAAACAGCAGCTATCAAATGCCAGTTGCTTGTGCCAAAGCTGGCTTTTTAACAGTTCTTGTAAAGGAAGCTGACTGATTTTGTTATTTCCATAAAAAGGAAAGTCTGTGTTTTCTGGGGCAGTGTGGAACTCCCATGTTTTTCTATCAACTCTGAGGGCAGGAATAGTGCTGCCTTTTTTTAAGTTACTTTAAAAGAAATCATTTCACCATGGAACAGAATAAGTTGTTTTCTTTGCTGTTAATAGTAGGCTTTTTTTGAGACACGGTAACCCTGTAAAATGCTTGAGGCAGCGTATAAGGACTTGAACAGTTGATCTAAACTGGCTTGAAGTGAACAGGAATTACTAACTTTTTAAAGGAAGCATTTGGCAGTTATATGACTGCTAGATGTCGTGTATACAACAAAGCAGTTGCATATTTGAGGAGATAAAAACAAACTTGTAAATAAGTATCCCGGATTACCTAATTGCATGAATGAAAACTTAAAGTCTTAGAGATGCGCTGTTGTAACTGAGAGCTGACATACAATCTCTTGTAATTTGAAAAAATGTCAAGAGGATTTTTACTTTAGAAAACAATCACTTGCTTTTATGGCTAGCAGAAGTATGAAGATCTGCACATCATTCTTCAGGCTAGTAAGGTCTATTCTGCTAAAGGTCAGGGTTAATTTGTCATTGTTCTCCAAAATGTCATGTTGCTCTACAAATCTGAAGAGACGGTTAAAAGCATTAGTAGCAAAGCTTTGGAAGTCCAGCAGGCCTGCTTTACTCTAGCAGGTAAATGGCAGGGAAGAATTACTTTATTTCAAGCACAAATAAGATTAAGAAACAAAAAAAAAAAATTCTTTAACCACAAAAATACGGTGTTTCTTGGTTCTGTTATCCAGTACTATCAGCATAAAGGATTCATCTCCTAATTTGCTCATTCTCTAATCACAAACCATTTTAAAATCCATTTTTTTAGCAGTTAAAATTTTCAGCTTGCTTACTAGTGTTATTTAATTTGTTCACACGTGTATAACTATGCAGCAAAAACCCAGAACAATCTTATTTTTCTTCCATGCACAACAACTTCTTTATTCACTGTTTTCTCTGCCTTCTATCTCAAGCAAGGTAGCTGCCAAGAAAGGCGCTGTGCACGGAGCACACGCAGTCACTGATCCCTTGAAAGCATGTCGTAGGCAGAGCTTTTTAAAGTTTTCTCAGATTTTTAAGGCAAATCTGCAATTGTACTGGTCTGTGCAGGTACAAATTTGCTTTGGCATCATTCCGAATTGACCCACACTGTGTAGCCGTGGTCTGAATGGGGCAGGACGTGAGCTAGTGAACCCCTTTCAGAGGCAGAGGATGTCAGCCTGGTGCAGTGCCTCACCACTGTAACCAGTTCTGATGTGGCTGGATTGCAGGAAGTGCAGAGCTAATTTGCAAGCTGCCTGCAAAAACCTATGTTCAACAAAATAGACTATTTCAATTTTCAACTAATTAGATGATTTTGTCTTTGTGTCAGGTGGCATTTTCTAGAAGCATGTGCTGATAAGATTCAGAATATATTTTAATTACAAAGTATACTGACTTTAAAAAAAAAACTAAGGAAGGCTACTGAGATGAGTACACTTACAGTTTTGTGTAAGCCCCCTGGTCTTCCTCTTTCTGTTTTATAGTTAATAGTCTGTCACTCATTCTTGTGTATAAGAACTGTCTATTCTCAATTCCCTTTGGAAAATGTAATGTAGATTCTTGAAGGGATATTTGGATGTGTTGATACCGTGTGCTTCCTAAAGTAAAGAAGGTAATTTTCTCAGTGACTTTTGTAATCCGTGCTCATGAGCAAGTTATGTGCTAATAGTCATATTGGTAGTTACTGAACAACTCAGGCATGAAGGTATTATATGCATGTTTCTGTTTTGGTGTAAAGTAAAATAATGTGAACTTCCTTATGTTTTGAATTTGCACCATAATTAATGAAATTCCTCTTCAGTTGCAGTGACTCAAGCTCTTCATGTGCTAATTGAGGAAGCTGTGTTCGTCTTGATCAACCTTTCCAGTTTGTGTATAATTATACCAGTTTTGTGTTATTTTATTCTTTGCAGTTGATAGGAGCTATGAAGAACTACAATGGCTGCTCACAATGGTTCAGAATGATCCCGTACCCTACATAAGGTTAGTGAGTAAATAAAGAGCCAGTTAGTTTTTACTAACAACTATGTAAATTCTTGGCCTGGACTTGCTAGAATCAACCAAATGCTTAGTTGATTAATACTTCTACACAACCGTTTTTCTCCTTGTTGCTCCTAAGTTGAAATGCGTTGTGATTTTTTCAGCAGTTCACATCTCAAAAGTTCAAATACAGGGTTCTTATTCTGTTATTTTTTTATGTTTTTATTTTTATGTTGTGCTCCCCTGAATGTCTGAAGTTAGAGATCATTTCCTAATCACAAATGATGTATACGTGATGCTTTGCCAGCAAGGAATGTAAAGCAATTGTTAGACTGTAGATGGGGTGAAAGGATAACATATGAAAGTACAGTGTAATTTCTAGTATTGCCTGCTTCAACTTTGTTTTCACCAGTGAGTGATCGGGTATTTTGGCACATTCATTACCCACTTTTGAACGCCCAGATTTGTAAGCATTCTTTTTCTGCGGCACTTTGTTTTTATGACCACAATTACAACAGTGAGTTTCAAAGATTAATAGTATTACTTTTACTCTCTTTTTAGCTGATTTCTTAAAAAGCTCATAGTTGCAAGATTGTCTTCTTTTTTTCTTTTTCTGCTATTCTTTTTAATGAAAGTAGGTACAGTTAGAAGTCACTAAGGGAGATGTAGCTTCAGACTAGGAGGAAGATACTTCATTTGAGTCTTTTTAAAGAGGAGTTTGTTTACATTTTGGATAAAGTGTTACATGTAAGCCTCTTCTGAAAAGAAGAAGAAAAAAGAAAAGAGTCAGTTTCTTGTCCCAGATGTGTAAGACTGCAAGGGGAAAGCTTTCTATACAGAGAAAATAGTTGTAATAAGCAATGGAACACACAATTATTCTCATTCATAAAATGTTTTCAAGTCCAGGTTTAAATAAAGAAAGTGGAAAAATGTATCTGCTTTCAGCTCAATGCATAAATACTGTAAGCAAACATGGTAAGTGTGGAATTTTTATGCACCAGTGTAACTTAAGAGGTGACAGTGTTCCTTTCCAGAAGGATGTGCGCGTCACTAGTTTTGTTCCTGTCATTTTGTATCAGTCATAAACATTTTAAATAATTTTAAAATTCTTTGATGTCAGTTTGTAAGCTTATATGCCAGGCTAGCTCCTTCTTTGTAATTACAAAGTCAGCATGCAAAAAAGATTGCTGTTAAACCAAAGAGCATAGTACAGCCTACAATTTTGTATCTAACTGTTCAGAAATGATGATAATCGTTTCTAGTAATACACACTACAAATACTCGTTGTTGTTGCGCTTTACTTTTTAATCTTCAAATTATATTACTGGTGGTGAATCTGCGTCTGTACATATTGTGTATTTGAAAAGTATAGTTCTGTAAAAACATTGCAGATTGAATAGACTTTTTATTCTTAGTCTATTCATTTGTATTTAATAACAAAATTTTAATTTATTTTTTAGGCATAAGATTCTGGATATGCTGACTAAGAATCCCCCTTTTACCAAGAACATGGAGTCCCCTTTATGTAATGAAGCTTTGGTAGATCAGCTTTGGAAACTGATGAATTCAGGTTGGTTTTTATTTTTTCTATATTGTAAGGTTTCTAGGACTTGAAAATTCAGTCTCTGAAGTTCCCTTTCACATATCTGCTGAACTTGCTTAGTGATGTACTAGTGGACTCCTTGTTTTTTGTTACTTCCTTTACTCTTGTAGTGTGCTTTGATACACTTTGGCATAAAATCATTCTTTGACCCAGATGTTCACATCAAACGTTTTCCCAAATGATACTGTATGTTACCTTTTTCTTTACAGTTTGCTCTAAATTAGGCAGTCTGTCTTTGTCCTCTTTTATGCAACTCTGAGAATATGAGAGGATAACATTTGTATAGATAAACTTCTAAAAATCTCCAGTAAATTATTTTAAACCTAAGGCTTAATTTGCCTTGTATGATTAGGAAAGATCCTAATGAGAAGAGGGTTTGCATCTTTTACCATTGACCTGTTTTTCATTACTGAAGCAGTTTTATCCAGTCCTAACAAACTGCCCTTTAACATCTGGCACATTTCTGCAGATTACATGTAAACGTTTATATAGGTTTTTTAGGTCATTGAAAGCTGTCTGTTTTCTGTGTATCATTATTTTTACTGTTTGAAAGTTTGCAGCAGCACTCCAGGGGCTGAAGCTGGGAGACTACTAGTAGTTCAGTTTTGCAGGATTTGCCAAGTGTCAGGCACAGAAAATAAACAATTTTGATGTTCCCATCAGAGAGTTTGTTTTTGCTTTTTCTTGAGAGAAGAGTGTGTGCAGTGTTACTTACAACCATTACTTCTTCTTGCAAGTAACAAATAGGGTATACATTCTTATTATGATTCATGGGGCTTTAAGGACTTAAATTTCTATGTATCAAGATGACATAATGTTTCAATTTATTTTCTGTAAGGCATAACCTTAGCATTCCAGGGTGCCCAGAAAGACATTTGTTAATGTGAGACAAGTTAGTAGCCAGGTTTAAAGCTGCATGATTCTAGAATCACGAGTTGCTTTCATTTAAAATAAGCAAGTAATAGAAAATGGACTCTGATGTATGTTTGTTTTTCTTTTGTGTTAATCTGCATTAAATTGGTAATGCTTACAATTTGCAAGGATTGCAGAGAAATTCAGCAACCAGATGTATCTGAGCTTAGCTTTTTTGCTGGAAAAGGGGAGAGGTATTGAGTGAGAATTCATCATATTTTAAAAAGCTTTAGTTTAAAACATTGAGTAAATTATTTATTAATACACTAGAATAGATTTGAAATTAATATTTGTGAATGTGTCATTCTCTGGAGAGTATTTTAGTGTTAGAGATGTCCAGATTAATACTCATACCACTTTCTCCCAGCTGTTCATGAAATTTATCAGTTACTCGTAACTGGGTAAGTGTAAGTACAGCTGAACTTACACAAAATGCAGTTTAGTCCCATGAAATCTAGTATTTACAGGGACAGATCTTAAAATTTTATTTTATTGCTGTCTTGCACAGCCCCATTAACATGGCAGTTGGCACATCTGTGTCTTGTTTACCAGATACAGCCCTATTCCTGCTGTGGAACAATATGTTCAATAAACTTGCAATCAGTCAAGAGCTGGGCTGAGTTAACATCAGAATCGCTATATTTGCAGCATTGCACCAGATGTTAGATGTCTCTCTGTTGTGAATGGTGCCAAACACGCTTTGACTATTTGTGTATGAAGATGTAAAAGCAATACAGAGTTTGCAGTGAAAAATAAAATCAGCGAAGTGGTGCTTTTTGTGCTACGTATCTCCAACTTGAATGGAAATTAAAGCATTGAGTATCCAGTGAAGTACATGACACAGTAGTCAGTAGACATCAAAAAGCCCATTTATGCGTTGCTGTTTTGTGCTGTCCATCAGGGTGGTTTCCAGAGGTTATAGATCTTAGTCATACTTAAGGCTCCTACTGAATTTCATAAAGTAAATAAGCAATTGTGACCAAATCCACTGATGTGGGAGGCCAGTTTGGTAAGAAAATGTTCTATTTTACTTGACCAATACTAAAACCTAAAGAGAAACTTAAAAAAAACAAATAAAAGTATTTCATTTTTCCTTATGTTATTATAACTCGTAGTTTTCCAGTTAGGTATTGTACAGTTTATAATTTAAAACTTTAATTTAAAGCAGGATCTAACGGCTGAGTTTGAGTAAATGAAAAGGAGGCTGGAGTAATGAGGGAAGTTGTCTTAGGCACAGCAGATATGTGCATACTTTGATGGATGTAGATTGGCTAAAACTGTATTATTTGTGGAGTAGGGAAGATTGTGCCTCTGTACTAATAGTAATCTCTTTGGGATTTTAGGAACTTCACATGACTGGAGATTACGATGTGGAGCGGTAGACCTCTATTTCACACTTTTTGGCCTCAGCAGACCTTCGTGCTTACCGTTACCAGAGCTCGGACTCGTTCTTAATCTGAAGGAAAAGAAGGCTGTGCTTAATCCAACGATTATCCCTGAATCAGTGGCGAATAATCAGGAACCTGTGAATAGTACTAACAATCACGGACAGTCAGTAGGATTTCAGAACACCGTAAGCACACATCCCATTCAGCTGGCTCGGAGGCCTTGCATTGGTTACCTATTTCATCTTGTGTCGTGTTCAAGCTTCTCATGATTTACTTAAGCTGTGTTTACACCTTGTTACTGTTTATTCCTTCCACTTGAAAAGCTGACACATACATTGCACATACCTCTTATGACTTTTTAAAACTGTTTTGCATAGAATATGGAAGCTTTTGACTTTTTTTTTCTAGTCTCATCATTTGTATTCCTTATAAAACTTTATTTTTCCTGTATTTTTTATGAGACATGAAGTGGTTCACAGAAATGTTTGATGCTGTTATGAAATTTTCTTTAATTAGACTAAGAACATTGCTTATAGGCAAGATATGTGATTTTCCCAAACAAAACCTTTTATCAGTAATTTCATTACATCTTAAAATGCATAGATGCACTTCTTTAATCAACTTTAAGAGATACGAAAGTTGGAACTTCAATGTCTTTATTGAACACTTCGATCTGACTTCTTAGTACTGTGCTCTGAAGGATTTGTAACAACTTCTGAGAAGTTGCATATTCAGTTTGATATCTTCCAGGCTTCTGAGGCTTCAGCCCTAACACGCAATCCATTGTGTAGTTAGAAAATGGATCTGACAAGCTATTCAAGTTGTACATTTCTTCAGAATAGCTGCCACTGCTGCAAGACTAAGTCTTTTTGTTAGGCAAAGTTAATTAGGAGGCAAAAAGCTCAATGTATATGGAAATAATAAGTTATTTTCTTAACAGATTGAAAAACTATTTCACTGAAACTGCTTAGGAGTATATCCTGAAAGAGAATGCGAACATGCAATTAGCATGTTTGAAACTACTCTTTCCGCCCTTCTGAACAGGATTTTTTAGTGTTACTGTTTCAATCCCATAGATAATTTCTGAATCACTTTTATTTCAGAGATATACTGAGAGTGCAAATTATCGCAGTACCTTGCAGGCTGTTTCCAGTAGGGGGAGAAAATGATGGTGGAGTCATATCCGTAGAGCTACCCTACATATTCGCAGAGCATGTAGTAAATCCTGATCTGTTACACACAGACATCAGAATTAAATAACAGGAGACATTTTGTTGCCAGATTTTTAGGCTGCAGTTCAGTGGACATCCAAAATTACTTTAGCAGTTGGTCTATCTTAATCAAAAATATCCTCTCAACTCTTCTTTTTCCTATACTGTCCTCTCCCTTGTGCTGGTACAGTTGTTGCTACATAATGAGTTGGATCAAGGGAGGATCTGGTTGAAAAATAGTTTTTTATGAACAGATATTTCCTGCTGAATCAGTTTCCTAGTTAGTTCATCGTGCAGTTATACAAATGCTTGTGGTGGCCCAGGACAGAAACTTGAGAAAGGGAAAGAGGCTGCTTCTGTTAGCAGCAGTGTTGTCTGCAGCATTAGTATAAGCCTCGATTCACACTTCATCCTTTGTGTCTTCTCCTCAGCCTCATCTCCATTCTCCTGCCACTTACTTTGCTTAGGTGATCTTTTTCACTGTAACACACCCAAAACTCAGGGAATCGAGTTTCGTCATAGAAAAACAAACCAGAAATACAAAACAAAGGAGCTCTCTTCCATCAGCCAAAGCTTAACCCAAAGCGTTTCACAACAGCAGTGTGTTGGGTTAAATAATAAAGATTAAAAGAGGGAAATGAATATTTGAGGATAAAAAAATAATCATAACAGGTGATAGAATGCATCAGACTAACTAGATTCTGTAAAGCAGTATATTCTGAGAGCACAAACGAGCTAAAATCAGTCTAATAGACTGCTTTGATGCTGAGCGTGCTAGGGATGGTGAGAGTCACCCATTTTATAAAATTCAATTTCAGTTGCTCAGGGCAAGAGTTTGTGGGGTTGGAACACCCTGTGTGTAATAGGGGAAGAGCAGTTGCAGTTGGGCAGCATATGCTCTTTTGAGTCTATCATAAGGTTTTTATCTAGGTTTTAGTGCTTTATAATGCTTGCTGCAACGGGCACTTAATTTTCCATCCATATTTTGCATACTAGACTTGTTGGAACACCTGCCTCCTGTTATAATGACTATTTGTGTAACTTATTAGACTCTCCTGCTATTTTTATATTCCTCTGATCCTGTTTCTGTTGTTAATCTAAGCAGTAATGTACAAAACAGTTTAACTCTTTTATAAATATTGTTGTGATATCAAAAATAATACCAGGTTATAATCGCTCATTCTGACTTGTATTCAACAAAGAAAGCATTGGCTTTTAAAGCTAATTAAAAGAAGATTGAGCTAAATCCCATGCGTAGATCAGAGGCTATCACAGTTTTTCAACAGAGATTTGGAATGAGGAGAGTCTTGAGAGGCACAGATTTATAGAAAGGCTATTCAGAGGCAGCAAATGTTGTTGCACACCAACAGTACCATGATTGTGAGAAGGGACAGAAAAGATGCCAATGCTAGATATGCAGAGGGAGCAGGAATAGAAGTAAAGAGAAACCATGTTTGTAGGAGAGGTTGGCACAAATCCATGCAGGGTTTTAGAAAATACTTCTTGCCAGAACTACAGGGAAAACTTTGTTCAAATCACCCACTTACTCAGAAGTGTTTTCAGCTATCAGGTCTCTTTTAGGCTGAAACATGGCTCTTGCTATCTTCTAATTTTGATCTTTTAATGCTGCTTCAGGAGGATGATCATCTTATTAAGGAAACAGCATCCAGCATTTCTGGTCATCAGCAGGGGGTGAAGAGGAAGGCTGATATGCCACTCGGGTCTCCATTGGAGCCAGGGCAAATACTAGAGAAGAATGAAGACAGTAAAGTCAAACTCAAAATCAGAGTAAGAAATGGAAATTCAACTTGCACAATATGCAGAGTATTCGGAATGACAGCAATGGCTTCTGCTGACTTTCCTTAAAGCTGTGTTCAAACAAAAGACATGTTGTGTATGTGTGTACAGTAGTTGTTACGCTTACTTTGGCAAAATCATTTCCCATCAGATTCTTTATTGGCTGGCAAGAACTGAAGTTGACAGTTAATGTTCTTGTTCACACAGCTTCACGGTAAATTAGAAGGATAGACATTGACGCCTTTTAATTTTATTGAATTTTTATTCCTTTGCAGTGGTAGATATCACTTCCTTTCCCTCTCACCCCCAGTTTACTTCAAAAAAAAAGAAAATTTTATGAAGTGATGTTCCTAAGAATTAATTATTAGCATCTGCTTATTTTTTTTTCCTGGTATCTTAGTTCTCAAACTCTCAAGAAGAGGAGGAGATCGATATGGACACGGTTCATGACAGTCAAGCCTTTATTTACCATCATTTGAATATGTTGGAGAGACCGTCAACACCAGGTATGAATAAATTTATTGGCAAATGATAATAGGAATTTTTCAACTGTTTCAGTTGTTGGTAAGAGTTAAATGTTAGCTGAATTCAAGGAAATGTGTAAAGGGTGCACAAGAACATTTCTTTAGCTTTCAGTGTATTTATAGATAATTGTGTACATGTGTGTTTTCATGCATATCTAAGTCAGGTAAGTATGTATCAGGCTTATAACAATGAAAGGCTAAGGAATTAATAAAATAAAAAGTGAAATAGAATCTCATAAATGCTTGAGTGGAATTTATTTTGCAGTAGTTATGATTTAAAAAATAATAATTTTGAGGATTGTCTTAAAGCAAGACTTCAAGTAAAAAAAAAATCTTATGACTTGTAGCTTAACAACAGTAGTTCAAAAGAAACTTGCAAGCCTCAGAGATACTTAGAAAGGCTCTTTAAAGCTGAAAATATGGTTTCGTTTCTGTACCTTTTTGCTATTGCTACTTCTCTTTGTCATAAAATATTGGACAAAATTACTTGCCAAAAAATGGTGTTCCTTAGAAACCTTAAGGCAGGCCTTAATAAATTAAATTAATTTAATATTTATATATTGTGTGTATAAACAATTTCACTAAACCTTCATTAATGAACTTCCACCTTCTTTTCTTACCTGTCCCAGGAAAGAAATACAGTAGTCAGTCTTGGTTTCTGAAAATCTTCTGACTGTGTTTTTAACTTTAGTTCCCAAATGTAACGGTGGAGCTAAGCTGAGGTAGTGTGACTGTGGAACAAACCTTTTGCAACATCTTGGGTACACACCAAAAATGAGGTGTTAAGATTTTCAGATTGCAGTCCCTGCAGGGTGTAAAAGCCAAGTGTTTGGCCCCAGAAGTTGGATTCAGGGTACTCTACCCTCTCGCTTGTTTTTCTGTTTTTATCCAGTGGTTGCCTAATGTCCAACACAAAAAACCTTAACAGCAGGATCTGGAACATTGGTTTCCTGGGGTCTGAGCACTAGGTCCTTAGCTATGCTGACAAGTGACCTCATCTGCTTTCCCTGTGACCTGAGTGTTCCTGGCAGTTCGTGGCCCCGTTGAAGAGGAGGGCTGGTGGTTGTTCTGCTCCGAGCATCCTGCTGAGCCTGGTGCTTAGGGTGCTGGCCAGGGATGTGGAAGCTGTAGGTTCATACTCCCATAGGGCCTGGAACTTAGATTTTACTTCCTTGGCAGATGCTCTAGCCACTAAGGTTTGTTTTTTATGAATAAAAGGTAACTGCTGTCATTGCTCAGCTAACAAATTAAGTTCATATGGGGACACAAAACACAGGGAGGTCTGGTTTCTGGATTCCAGATGGCCTTTAGTTGATAAGTGCCTGTACAGCCAGCTCCACCAGGAGGGATTTTCTGTTAGGTATGGAGAATAGCAGAACACACAACTTTTTCCCTAAATCATAGCCGTCCCAGCAGAATGAAGGAGAAGGGGGTAAATGGGTTGCTCTCAAGAACTTAGGAGCCTAATTTTACAGAACCTTTACTTTTAACCTCTCAGAGCTGCTTTGAATTTTGTCCTTGGTGTTACGGACAGCCATCACATTTTCTGTTACGGCAAAGAATGACGCATCCAGGGCATGCAAGTGGGAAGCTGATCCACTGAGGATTAGTATTTATAACTCTTACATGATATTTTGCAACAAATTTCTTTACTAGACTTACACACTCTACGGGATATAAAGTCATAAGCAAAACTTGGCCAAATACGTCACAAATAGGACTTACGGGACCCTCTGTCAGCCAGCTCTATGCTCGGGAATGCTCTGTGCTGTAATTCAGAATGGGTAAAGTCCGATCAGGAGGGGAGTAATGGCCAGTTGACTGCTGCATGTATAGATCTACGGCAGGCAGAAAAGCCACAAGTGTCACTGAAGTGCCGAACCACCTTGTCACCTCTGCCGGTTAGGCCTTCAGGACACCAGAATATACATGCTCTTTCCTAGGTATCGAATGAGACAAATGCTGTTTTTTCCACAGAATTCATTTTAAGTAATAAGCCTTTGAAAAGCATTACTTTGAAACATTTCAGATTAATTTCATTTTCTTTGGTTTGCACACTTAGAAGCAGTTCCACTTCAGATACTCCTTGCTTCTAAAATTTCACCTGTTTCTTATTCATGGCATTTTTCGTAGACGCAGAGATATATGAATTTCAGACTGAGTAAATAAAGGCAGTTCAGTGTTTAGGAAATAGCATACTTCTGAGGAAAAAATGTCAAACAGATGGAGGAAAATAAAAGCATACATAAATAAGATACAACACTTGTCTGCGAACAGTTTTACAGGGGGATCGCAGATAGTGTTTCCTGAGGACCCTTGAATTGTTTGCAGATGTGACAGAGGATGGACGCACTTCAGTGAGCGATTGTTGTGAAACAGATCGATACAGGTTCTGAAATGCTCTCAGGCTCTCATTACTAAATCTGTGAGATCCTGTATCTGCCTCGATTCTGTGACTTTTTACTTGGAAGGCAGCGAGCCCTTAGTCCATACTTAGTTTTCCTCTCACAGCTGTGGGTTATGTCCCCACATGTCACATGAAGTGTTAGGTCATCAGCCAAGCACAGCCTGTGAACAGCAGCTGCAAGGAGGAAGTTCGTGTTGGCTCTAAACGCTGCTCTATCTGCGTATTCTGTTTTTTTTACACGCCCCGTACCCCTCTCCTCCCCAAATGATAATTTGGATTGTTCAAGTTGATATAAACCCTGTAAAGCCAGAAAAATACTATTTTCCTTTAAAAGCATTTTCTCTGTGGGCTTCTGCTCATGGATATGAAAGGTTAGGGGTTAGACATGCTGCAAGGGTGGTTAAAAAGCCTTGCACTTAAAGTCTTTCAGGATTACAGGTTTCAGTACAGTTTACAGCACCTTTGTTCATATAGAAAATGGTTTTAATCCTACTAAAGCATCCTGCCTACGATAATAGAATTGTGGACTCTGATAGTTAGAAGGGATTCAAAGTATTTTGTAAGAAGTTACTAAAACAAAACAGCATTCTTCAGGCAATTCACGATTTAAGTTGTTTTGATTATTCTCTATGTACCAGAACCATGCTAGCCACTTTTGAACCTCTAAAGCTTTGCAAGGTCATGTTTCTAAAATGAAAACAGATTCTTATTTGCTACTAAATCATCAAAAAATAGTAGCAATGCTCCCTACTCTGTCTTAAGATCAAAAGAATTTCAAGATCAGGTTTCATGTATGCAGTAGGTTTAACGTCTCGTTGCAGGCTGTAAGGTGACTCATGCATTGTTGACTTCTGTGAAATTAGATTAAGATGATACAGTTCTTTATCTACTGGGTATTTCACTCATCTCACAGCATTTCACTCATCTCAAAGTGCAGTGCTACTTCCAAATGCTGTGAGTACAGTAGTAAATAGGCGATGTTGTCTTCATGCACTGGCAGCCCTTTTTCTGATTGCATTCAGCAGCAGTGTGGTTTGACAACACATCCTCAGCATTCAGAGCTCAGATCAGAAAAACCCTTTGACCATTTTATTAATTCATTCGGTGTTTTCCAGAATAATCACACTTGAAGTTCCCACTCTGTCTACCATGTAGATATGCCTGAAACTTTGAAGATGTAGGCCACAGTCATACACATTGTTTGGATTGTGGTCTTGCTGTCCGAAGCTTCAGGAAATAATGGTTTAGCTGGATTTAATTTTTCCTGGAATAATTTGAATAGAGCAAATTCTGCTGTAAAGTGTAGAGGGAAACTACTTCAGTGACTACCTACTGTTGGAAGTGTATTGTTTAAATGTACGAGCCAGGGGTGCACATCACCATGTGTCAAATAGAGTAGTTAATAGGAATTCAGTCTGAACAGTAGAAATAGTCCAATCCTCTGCAGCTCAGCTAAGTTATCCAAGTTAGCTACATGAATACCTTTACCTTAAAATTCAACCACTAGTCAGTGGCTTCCTATCAAAAAGGGGTTACATAAACGTCAGAATTACAGACAAATAAGTAAATAAACTTCACTTCTTGGATAAAAGGACAACATTGACAAACAATGACTGATTTTTTGCTTTACTTTTTAGAGAGAAAAAAAGCAGTTATAACTGTCTTGTTAGAATACCCTTTAATAACATGAACATTATCAAACACGTATATTGACTTTATTACCTAAAATATAACTGCTTCCAATCTGGTAACTTACCAGTTTTTAGGTTCTCTAGCTAACTTTGCCTCACTGAAATATCTGTGATTAATTTTGTGCTTCATAAGGAAGGGTGTTTTCAAGGGCTTTATCCTAAAACCCATGAAAGCAGCTTTAATACAAACAAGCCCTGTAAGATAAAGTGACAACATAAATGAGAATTGCATCAGTGTGTGGCTGCAGTGCGTCAGCTACATTATTTCATAAAAACAAGGTAATGTTGGAGCTGTGACTGGTCAGTTGTTTTCTTAGAAACACTCTCAAAGCCAGAAGATGGGTAAGGCTGTCAGCTAAATATTCGAGTGAACTACCTAAGAGCTGTTAGAGGCACAAAGTATTCTGAATTTACTTACTGATAGAAATGCAGTTTTTCTCTTGAAAGTTTTCTGGAATATTAGACTAAGTATGGTAAAAATATCACCAGAGTCAAGCTATTTTTTAATGTAAGGACAAATATAGTTTTATTTTTTTTAAAGTCAAATGAGGAAATTAATAAAACAATTACCAGTTACAAAAATATTTTAGTTAAATCACGACCTTGTCTTTATAATACTTAAGTGGAGTCTATCCTTTTTGTTATAGGCATAAGGAATTATCTGTCTGGTTATAAATCCAACTAAAAATTTTATGAAGTCAAATGAATCTGTAAACTGGAACTAGTTAAAAATTTTTATATTGGAGCCTATTTAATGGATCGTGTTTAGCACAAACTCAGAAAACTTTTTTTAACTAAGCCTAACCTTCTCAATCTCAAACTGTAAGTTTTACAGTATGGTCATTAAAAGAACACTCTACTAGACAGAAAGTTGGTAACTTTTTTTCAGAGATGCACAATTTGAAAATTTTGCTTCTTAAGACAAAGTGACAAAACACTTGCAGCCTAGAAGCCTGGGATATTTACACTTGGTGATTTCTGTGTGCACTTCATTGATGATTCAAGGGATGCATAAACACAACATTAAATTAAAACGCTGTGTGTCAGATGTTTCCAGGGCAATACTAAACAAGGAAAGTAGAAATGAGGAAAAAACAAAATACTTGTCAAAACAGTTTTCAAGATCTTTTCAGCATTTTTAGTCTTAGCTCTTTAGAAAAAATGCTTGCCAGATCTGCAGTCCAACTGCTAGTCTTAGAGAGTACATGATTTTTCTCATTAGCAAGCTTTCTTTGGGTTCTGGGAGAGACTTATTAAGTGCTAGCATGCTCATGTTGATGTCACCTTCTTCCCAAAGGTGGTCGGTGTCAGGTTGTGGAACACCAGCCTGTCCTCAGCCAAAACACTGGACCCAGGGGCCTTACCCTTTGCTGTGATTTGTGAAGTTCGTTTTTTCCTCTGTGACATTTGAATAAATCAGGGTGTCAAGGGGGGGTCATTTTTAACAAGTGTTGATTTGGAAAAGTCGTATTTAAGCCAGCGGTTTTAAATAGATTGTAAATGCAAAGAAACAGAGACTGTAAGTCTGTGGTGTCCCACCCTCTTCACACAAATTCAGAAGTACAGGAGAGACCGTTTGGAAGATCTAATGAAAACTTGTTAGCATGTTAAAGTCTCAAGTTACATTTTACCAAATTGTAAAGGTTCAATGCAGAATAATACAGCTAAAAAAACTTTACACAACAATATTGTTCACTGTTTGTGCACCGATGATCCTTAAAAATAAAAATTAAAAAAAAAAAAACCTTGCCCTAACATAATTGATGAACAGGATGTTGTAATTATCTGACCGCAATTTATATTCATGTCAAAAAACATCGCTTAAAGCCTGTCAAGATCTAAAACCCTTTCATTCTAAAACTAAACCATGAGATCTGTGTTTTTATCTTCTATTCTCCCTCATGGTATCTCCAGCATTTGTGTAGTTCCATGTGACAAGGTGTATACAAAGTTTATGGTCGTTCCCCCCGGGGATAGTAATCCTGTCTGGTTTGAAGCTACTACCCAGCCCAGCTAGCTGGAACACTGAGAAGCCAATAATTACATTGGAATATGCACAGCCAAAACAGGAGGAGATCCAAATGGACAGACACATGGATGTGTGTTTTCTTCCAAGAAATGCTACTAACCACTTCAGAAGTGAGCTCGTGGGCTTGCCCTCTCCTTATTGTGCCTTTCTATTATTTGAGAAACCCGGGTTCCCATCCTGCTGCCTGTGCCAGGAGGAAGTGGGCTCCCTGCAGGAAGAGGGAACGCTTTGTGCCTCCTTGCAGCGGTCTCCCCCCCGTTGATACGAGAATGGTATTAATGCCCTTTAAAGCAGCTCCTCTTCAGCTTTGCTTTCCTACGTTGGCAGGTTCCTAGCATGGGCTTTGAATAGATATTTAATTTAAAAGAAATCAAAAAAAATGAAGAAAGTGTTCTGCAAGTTTAAAGGTAGTTTCATTACAGAGTGAATTTGACAGGTACATATCTGTAAAATCTTTGTATCGAGCTTTTTACAGGTCTGTCCGTTTTACAGACAGAGTTCAGTAGTCTGCATACATCCACTCTGAGCCATCATCTGGGGCTGATGTATTTCATTCCTGATTTCAAAGCAGTCTTTAAAAGTAGGAGGATGTTTTCTGGGTAGCTGATGTTTTTCAATTAAAAAAAAAAATCAAGCACAACAGATTTTGGTCCTCATTGATCTCTGAAGAAAATGTATGTATACTTACTACTGGCTCAGGGAAAGCAGATTTCTGTAACAGTACTTTTTGTTAGTGACATTTGTACCATATTACCAATGCTGATTGCTTCCTTAAGTGTCAGTAGCCCCCAAGCCACAGTTGGATCAGATTTCCCTCCTTTCCCAAGGATCTCCCTGCCTTTTTCGATTTCCAGGTGTTCATCACCACCCCTTCAGTCCCGTTGGCTTAAAGGGCTGTTGTATATGTTCCCACACTTGCTCAAGTTAATATTTTACCTAAGGGCTTTAAATACATTTTTTTTTTATAACCTAGCCGAAATAAGTTATGGAACGATAATGCAGGCTGTTTCTTAGCAGAGCTGGTAGCGCAGTAAACAGCAGAAAGTTTGCACAAATACCAGCACAACATGTCAGGAGGGTCTCTTTGCATCCTTGGTGTCCACTGGCACTTGGCACTAGAACTACTGCTACATCAGAGAGATGGGTTTAGGTTCAGGTAGGAGCTCCTTAACAGAAATATAATTAGAAGTAGTTAATTTGTGAAGCAGACTTTTTGTATCAGTACAGTATGTTTGCATTTTGCATGCTGTCTGCATTGTTGAGAACTGCTCCAGGTAGCAGTGTAAAAAAGGCTTTAGTAGCTGCATTAAAGTCAGCAAGCAGAAGTTTGAATTTGTGTGCATACCTCATATCTGCCATAATACCCTTCAAAAAGTAAAGTCAGTGCAAGTTCTAACAATAAATCTTTGCGTCAATAATATGCAATTACTGCATCATTCTTATGAATGCAAAATTAAAGCTGTCTAAAAAATGTTTCCACATTAATTCTAGGTCTATAGGAAACTTGTGCCCTAGTCTGACCTCCATAACATGAGCAGAATTCTATATTGTGCCATATTCAGGTGTTGTGGAAAGCCTAAACAGATTTCTAGAAAGACACAACCTGTTTTTTGTTTTGTTTTGTTTTTTTAAGACTTCAAACAGTAGAGTAGAGATTCTGCCTTGTCACATAAAAAGTCACTGATTATCCTTATGGCATAAAATGTTTCATATTTCTATTTTGAATTTTCAATGCTGCTCACAGATGTAGATTTTTTTCCACCTCTATTCAAAAAACAAACACACAGCTGTACTGTGTAAAAACTTTCCTGTGTGTGTACTTGATTGAATCCATTCTTAATCTTTGGATAAAGCTAGAAAGACTGCATGGAAATCTTTCTCAGTGCTTGCCATAATACAGTGAGTTGGCTCTTCAGACTTCCAGGATTAAAGTATTACCACAGAAGAATCATTCTTGCTCTTAAAGTAAGATTAAAAAAAAAAAAAGAGAGAGAAGCACTGGAAAAAAAAATGTGTTTGCAAATATACAGGAAAAAGGCAATTATAAAGTATATAATAATTACCTATTATTGACCTGGGATATTTTCTCTGAAAACTGGGGGGGACAAAGAAAGAAAAAAAAAAATACTCAAGGGAAGAAAATCTACTTATGTAAAAGTTTTAAAGGAGTAGTATCCTTCAAAAGTCTGATGGTGCTTTTACACATACCTAGTAGTTAAAGCACGTACATGCAATGTGAATGATTTGATTCAAATTCTGCCTAAAGGAATTCAAGCCTTCCCACCTTCCAAGTGTTTCCCCTAATTGACTATATTATTCTTATATTATTTCCCCTTAGTTCCTACTATTGAAGCTATTGCAGTTTGTGTGAAATAATGAAATACCAAATATTCTGAAAAGAGAATGAGGAGGGGGCTCAGGAAATGAGAAGCTATGAATCAAATTTTTTCTACTCCAATTCAGTTATTGAGTTTACTTCACATATAAGTAGTTCTAGTGTATTTGTGAAATACACACTAATAGAGTTGGTGTAATTGTCATTATTGGAATAATTGTTTAAGAACAAAACTTAACAAGATGCAATTCTGAAATATCAATTTAATTCTGCTGTTCAGCATCAAAACGGTTGATATGTTCTTGCAGGGAACTTTCTGTAGTTCCTGACTAAAAGGAGTTCACACCCCAGAACTGCTCTTTAATGTATGTCAGTGTGTACTTCATGTCGTGGTTTTCGTGAGCAGTTAAATTTTAATTACTCATGGTATTGTGACCTTCTTACAGTGTTTAAAATGTAATTTCTGGAAGCCAGTATAACTTGCAGTTGCTTAGCTCTTTGCAATTCCTAATGATCTGGGATACATTTGTAGTTCTGAGGGAGGAAGGAGTTACCCCTACAGAGCTGTCAGTACTATAGGAGCATTAATGGCATGTTCAGAACCTTCTCTGAAAAAGCAGGAAACTAACAGCATCAGTATAGTAATGGATTCTGTTTGCATATCGAAATGATAAAGTAGGTCTGATCTAACAATTCAGAAAGTGCTGTAAGTTAATTATTTGTTAATCCCATTTTATCAATTTCTTTTAGGTAAAGAACAATCTTCAGGAGAGGTGAACATGCACCCTGTCTCAGCAGCTCCACTCTCTGTGTTTAGTAAGGAATCAAACTCCTCGAAACATAGTGATCACCATCACCATCACCACCACGAGCACAAGAAAAAGAAGAAGAAACACAAGCATAAGCATAAGCATAAACATAAACACGATAATAAAGAAAAAGAAAAGGATCCCTTTGCTTTCTCCAACAGTCCAGCCAGTGCACGATCAATCCGCTCCCCGTCACTTTCAGACTGATACCGATGGCTTCTCTGGAGTTCCACTTGCAATATTCTCTGAATACTTAGAAGGATGTATATAACTATAGCTTCTATCTTTTTTTATGGAAATAGGAATATGTGCATTGCCTCAGCAATTCAGAAGCTCTGCCACCACCCTCGTTTGAAGCCTTCTATTTGCATATGCAGTTGTTGAAATAATCTGATTCAAAAAATATGTTTTATGATTCTGAGTCATTTTGTGTTTCGCTGTCCTCCACACCTCCCACTCTTTTTTCCATTTTAAACAAAGAAAACAGCCCTTTATGTAAGGGCCCCATGTCCACTGGCAACCCCCTGCACATCATGCTGACCATGTGTACTGCCAGAATCAATTATGTTTTAATCCTTTGAAGAATGTTATGAGGCAGAGTATGTTTTAAACAGAAGCCAATTGCCAGACCTTTGGTGAAGTGCTGTTTCCAGACTAGTATTGTATAACCAAGCATAGACCTCCTGAGAAGACAAGGTTTTTCTGTAGTCTTCAAGTGAGTTGTTTCTTGCTTTAACCGTTGCAATATAACGCCAGAATTTTAAGAACATTACATAGAACATTTGCCTTTTTCAGATACTAAAACACTTGAAAAAAAGTCTGAGCTGCTTTTAAGCTGCAGGTATTTATTATGGACATGACCATTTGAATATAATGACATTCTGCAATTATGTTTTTGTAATTTTAGCAAAATGCTTAATGCATGTTTTGTCCTGTAATCAGGCTTTTAAAATTCCAATAAAGTTTGCAAATTATTTTGACAAAGGCAGATTTTTTTTCTTCAAGCTTGACATTGGAATATGCTTTTGAAAGATGTCTTTGTTAAAATGAAATATTTTTGAAAGCTTAAGAATTAAAAGATTAAAGTATATGTATTTCGTCCTGCTGAAGGATGTTTTCTTGGAAGCATTCTATACTTCATGGATTCACAAGATTCATGGATTCACAAGAACAACACATTATTAGGTTAACCTAGGTCTGGGACTTTAAATGATGGATACATTCAAATCTCTTCAGCTGTGTTTTATGCAGTGTGCTATTCCCACTCAGCAAATGTTTTATTTAAAAACTACAAGTTTTTAGAAGTTTTGCTAATAGAGATAAATCATCTCTGCCCCTTTTTATGTGTTTTCTTTCTTTGTTTATAGAGGCAGGGGTTTTTACTAGTTGACTGCTGTTGCCCAGCATTTGGTTCATACCGCATTTGGTTTCTACAAGGTGGTCGGTTTGGGGTTAAGTATTTTCTCTAGAATTTTTCCCAAATTCCTGTGAGAGACTGGTTCTCCTTCTAGGGCAAAGGGAGAACTCGACAGGGACCCATGAAGATTTTTTTAAAGCCATATTCTGTTTCATGAAAGTTAATAAATGCTTTTATATTGTATACCTGCTGTTGAATCGTGTAGTTCTTGTAATAACAAGTTTTCTGTAGAACTGGAAGTGGACAGATGCATTTTGTTTTGCACACGCACTAATTTGTTATCCAAACACCAGATCCCGTTAGTACTGTGAGAATCATTTTGCTAATTACTTTATTCAGAGCATGTGTTAAAATATGTTGGGGCTGGATTCGGGCATGGTGAAGCTGGGCAGCATCGCAGCCTTTCTCCTTGCATGATGCGGTGGCCGTTTGCTACCCTGCGAGTAGCCCTTCACGTCTGGGGCAGCCCACCTTGGCGTCACTTGTGGCCTCTGTAGCCTGCCGAGGCTGCACGCCCCTGCGATCTGGATGAAGTAAATGCAACAGGAAGAACGCCAAGCACGGGCAGAACGAGGGACTGAGCCTGTTTCGGGCAGGCTAACAATGGGCACAGTTCAGCTTACCGCCTCCCTCCGGCCAGAGAGCTGTTATGTTAGCATCGTGAATTGTGAATCGCAGGGAGAGGTTCAGGAGGCCATAGCAATAGCTCGATGGAAATATTTTTAGATGTTTTTCCCTTGGCTAAGGAGTGAGGTAACAGTGCCAAAGGTGTTTGTGGGAGACTTGGGCTAATAAGCAATGAAAGCTGGCATTGTTTGGCAGAGCGAAGGCAGATGCATTTATGTTTTAAAAATGAGGTCATGGATAATTTAGGCTGGTGTTTCTACTTTCGGAGGCATGGATTTACACTCCTATGCTGTGGGGAAATGTATTGTTTAGGGATACAGGCACAGAACTGAGACAGAGCCGCAGCAGTAATTCTCGCGTCATTTATTTGGCTGTGTGACTCGAAGTGAATTATTTCATACGGTATGGAAATGTGGTGAAGACGCAGTTACCAGAAAATCAGAGGGGAAAAAACTAAAGGGACTTTTTTCCAGTGCAGTTTATGAGGTTATGTCATGGTCCTGATTCAGCTTATCCATTGATGTGTTTGATGGGATACAAAATAGGTTTGAATTCAGGGTGTTGTGCTCGACGGACAGGAGTGCTCGCACGCTGGTAGGTACGACCAGAGGTCAGGATAGTTCGGCAGGTTGCACAGGTCACCTTGCAACAGCAAGTTAAAATGAATTCATCAGGAGAGGATATGAAATACTGAGCGATTGGATGCTATTGCAAAAAAACAAATCTCACCTGAGGATTAACAGGATTTTATATAAAACATGGCAATAATTATTCCATCAAGTGCCAAAGATTTTGAGCAGCACTTTTGAATAAATAGGTGGGCAAATTCCCCATGGAACGGAACCGACAGGTAACACTGGGTATAAGAAGAAAATAAAGGGAACCGGGTAATGGTCTAGAGAATAAAATAAGTCTGAGGAAGGAACTCTCCTGTCTAATACCTAAAAGACTGCTTTAAAAAAGAAGAAAAAAAAAGTACCTGCTGTTCTTGGTATTTCCTCTGGGAAGGAAAGGATTAGCTTTATTTGTAAGGAAAAGAATTTTTGCAGAATGATGAAGTTAAGATGGAAAATAAACACACACCTCACAGTGAAGTGAAACTCTTCTTGTAGGCTTTTAAGCCGTAAATTGGCAAGTATTTGTTGGGGATGTTTAGGGGGTGCTTTGCCTTGCCACAGTGCAGGCCTTTGCATTAAGATACCTTGTCGTTACAGTCTGGATGGTTTCTTAGATCTTCCATTTTTCAGACAACAAAATGTATTGACTCCTTGGATGTGATGGGGACTTACGGATGGCTTAGGAAGCAGTGGTCTTTGCCTGTCTTTACCTGCAATCTTACTGATTGCAGCTCAGCTTGGGTTTTTCTTCTATTTAAAAACTGACTGTTTCAAAGTTATAACATTATGCCAATTCCATTTAAAACTTTCATTTGGATGATGATGAACTTTTCATCCTCCACCTTCAAACCTGATAGGTTGGCTGTAACCTCTATGGTTTATCTGGGTCTGAGGTCCGATTTTCAGTTCAAGCTCCTGGTTTGTAGCTTGCTTTTCTTGAAACAAAAGCAGAAGTGCTTGACGTAGGTGGGTGGCATCTGAACACTGGAAGAATACATGACACATATAAAATAAAAATGTGCAGAAGAATTTCTTTTGATATTTCAATTTTTAACATGAACTACTTTTTGTTCATTATAAGCATAATACACAAGTGTAGGTCAAAGATGTAATACGAAAATATCTCTATGCAGTTTTTATTTAGGATATAGCTTCTTTCTTTTAATTAGGATATAGCTTCTTTGCTTGGTGTCCAAGTGTCCAAGTAAGCATTCATTTCAGCTCTGATGATTGGTCTTGTCACTCTGTCCTGATGCTGTGGAGGAAGGACAGCAGTGTACAACTTCTCTGAGCTCTTGGGTGACCTGGCACTGCCATTCCATCATTAATTGTGCCATCCCATAATGTACTCAACCTGACATCAGGGTTTGTGTCAATGGTAGCAGCATATCCTTACACTGCCTAGCTTTTTAGGATATAAAAGCTATTTCGTTTTAGTTGATTTTGTATTCATAGAGATCTGATCATTTGTGTTAATTTTACTATAAGGAAATTTAAGGCATGTCTATTTTCCGTTCCTTAAGGCAGTTTATTCACAGAAAATTAAGAACCTGATTTTTAACACAGTGTCAGTATTGCATAAGGGCCCTTAAAATATACAAGGTAAATATAAATGTTTTGAATGAGATTTAATCGCTTTATTTATAATTTATATCTATATTGACATATGTTCATAAAATAGATTTCCTCTTTTTATGATGTAAAATGTCAATAATAATATACAAGTGTTTTCGTACACATTAAGCCATAGCAGCTAATCCATAAAGTCTGTGTTATTCCATAATCATCTGATATCCTGAGTACCAGTTTTGTTAAATGCATTTCTAAGGTTTTCTTTTATTACTGTTTTTTGTGTGTGTGGATAAATGTGCGATGTTAGTGACCTTTGCTGATGCAGATGACTTGGGATTTCATTAGGACTTTGCATTTTACTGAAATGTACTTAATCTCATAGGGTGCTTAGGAAGAAAAACAGTATTTTTGTGGTAAACATCATAAAATGGCAGCATGAAATTTAAGTGCACTTAGCTAGATTTTTTTTTTTCCCCACTTCTAAGTAGAAGTGCAGCTGTGTGGTGTAGTTGGGGCTCGCCGCTGCGGGGAGCAGGGCTTCCTCCCCCAGCTCCTGACCCCGTAATCTCACCGTGGGCTCATTGGGCTCTTCTGTGGCCTGACTCAACTCACCTACGGACAAAATAAGGCTGATTTCGGCTGGATCCGTAGCTCCTGGGGCTGAGGATGGAGAGGGGAGCGGGAGGAGCGAGCCGAACAAACCCCTCTTGGCACCGACGCTCCCGGTTTGGCTCGGCTCCTTCCTGCAGCTCCACTCGGGGGAAACAAAACGAGGCTGGATTCGAGCGCTGACATCTGCTCCTCGCTGGGACTCCGAATTCTGCTGTGAATAGGTTCGGGGGGTGTTTTGAACCAGATTCATTTCGAAAGTTTTGGAACGCTGAAGAGAAATGAGCTTGTGTGACTGGCGGTTATTTATTTTCTAGGCTGGGTTAAAAATAAAAAAGGAATGGTCTCAAGAGTCAGGGTCAAGAACAACTCCCTTCAAAAATGACTCCAAAGGGTGATTTCAGGTCAAGGCAATTTTTTTAATTATTATTTTTGTTCTGTTTTATTTTTATCCCCTGAATTGAATGGCAGAAGAGTTTTAATATATGAAGTATTTCATTCTGAAAATGTCCTTTTCATTTCCTAAACGTTCCTATTTCTTATAAATTTATAAAACGTATTGTGGAAAAAAAAAATTGATAAATGAAAATATATCCCCCATTTGTCCCCCAAAGAAAATATGTCTCCAAGCTTGAGGGCACCACAGAAGAGAAAGCGCGTTTCAAGACCCGATCAACTCTTCCCCTTTTCAAAAAAAAAACTTACTTCAGGAAAAACCCTCTTTTGGAAGTTATCTGTTCCTCACCTTTCCAGGAAAAGGAGGGACGGTGACTCACGGCTTTGAGGCAGCGTGGAGCCGTATGAGTGAGCCTCTGTTTGGGGCTGTGCCGGGGCGGCCGTGCCAAGGCTGCCGGCCCGGCGGGACGCAGCAAGGTGCTCACCAGCTGCACTGCATCCAGAAGCACCGGGGACCTTTTTTTACCGACTACCATAAGGTGCTGCTCAGCTTCTGGTTGCTTATTTTGCTAAATCTTCAAGCTTTTAACCGCATTAAGCTTTGGCACTGTCAACAGGTCTTTTGGTGGCTCCTCTCCCGTCCAGGAGGCTAATGGAAGCCTGCGTGGGAAGGAGGTGTTTTTAGCAGTTTGGGAAATATTTGAGTACAGCTTTTCAAATTAGTATGGCAGCCATGAAAGTTCATAACAGTGTGTTATTGTCTTGCTAGTTTTAGTCATTTAATTCCTGATTTTTCTGTACAATAAAAAAATGGACATAGGGAAGAAGGAAGGGGAGGGGTGGCAGTTATTTGTTACCACAGTGAAGTGAGGCTTGGGCAGATCAAAGCTCTCGTGTCAGTTCTGTCACTCTCCTTCCTAATGCTGTTCCTACTGTTCTGAGGTATTTTTGATTTGCCCATGGAGCTGCTGAAGGCTTCACTTGTTTCCCTCAGTTTATTTCTTTATCTTCAGTTCTTCCAATTTGTTGAGGTAGTGGTCACCTGAGAGTTGTCCAGGCTTCAGGAGGGGCAGATCACACAGACACCCACCAAAGCAGGGTTTAAGCTGCTTTGGAATAGGATGAGGTACTGAGGTTGGAGTGCCCTGTTTCAGTTTTCCATCCTCTTTTTCCAACTACGTGGCCAGCTGGCTACTAACAGCTTATTTATCCTTCTGGAGGATCAGGCAGATATGATCCCCATCCCCTGTGGTCAATGCAAACATCCTTCTTGTCTTCTTGCATTTGGAGCAGTGTGTGTAGAAAAAGTTCCTGTCTCAAAAGCTATTATCAAAGGACACAATAATTTTAAAATGTTGGGATTCATGTATTTGCTACTGAGTACTTGACTGATTTCAAAATACTGAGCACTTTCCATTGTTTTAATAGTCAGATTTTTAAAAACATAAGTTTGTTTTTACAGCATGGAAAAACTTCCATGTGCTTAATAAAGCACTCAGTACTTACAACACAGGATAAGACGGAGGAAGAGAGAGAACAAAGCTGTTTTGTAGGTCTCTTAATTGAAGAGAGAGAAGTAATTATGTTGGAGGACTGGTAAAGGACTTCAAGAAATTGGTTGTTGACTACTGCTGTGATGTAGATGATGTGAAAACCTAAATGAAACTATGGAGAGAATAGTTGAAAACACTACTCTTATTTTTCCGTAAAAGCTCAACAATTTAGTTTGGGGGAAAAAATAAAATGAGGAAAAGACACTGATAACGTGTATAACATAACAACTTAATTTTGACCATTTTTCCTTGAGTGCTGTATTCCTTAGTGCTGAGAGTCTAGCAAGGGCTTTGTGTCCTTTGCAGAGTCGAGCAGCTTATTGTGACTGAATGCCTCTCATCTAACTGAAGCTAACAGCTTGGACTTTCTCTTTTATTTTTCCTTTGATGGTTTATGCTATTAAAAAATAGAGAAAGCTTGTAAATAAGTCTTTTACAATTGTTTTACCAAAATTAATTATGTACTTTGAATCTGACTTACCTGTTCTATAACTGTGTATGTAACATGTACTTGTGCTGAACAGAAGTACGACCAGAAATTGACCTTAGTGCACAGAGAAGCTACATTTTTTATCAATATTTACCTCTGGTAGTGGTTTCTGAGCCAAGGCAGTGACTCCTGTCTGTCACCAGTGGGAGCAGATGCTACCAGGCCATGTCGAGTCCCTTGCACCTTCCCCACTTCCAGTGCTGGTTTTTGTCATTCATCTGCCTTCCCTCTGCTGCCATATGCCAGAGGCTCCACCCGAGGATGGCAGGAAGATTTGGTCTTTCCTGCTTGGATGATGCTGCTCCCCTCACAAGCTTCGTGAAGCCACCTCTGACACGTCCCTGTCTGCTGGGGACAAAGAGGGAAGCTGTACATCTTCAGGATTTTTTTTTTTTAATCTATTCAAAGTCAGGTTTAGTTGGTATGAGACATCCATAATGCTCTTACTGTTCAAAGAAGCTCCAGGTGCTTACCTATTGCATGCTCAGTACCTAACTGGGGGTTTGACATTCATCGGAGGGAGACAGCCATCCCAGTTTTTGGGATCCCGTTATCATTCAGGCTGGGGATATTTCTTCATCTGCAGAGTCCCTCTCTGTCAAGGCAACATCCCTCTCTTCCTTCAAATTATTGCTCAAGTCCTCCACGCTTCCCTGCCCTTTCAGGAGGCATGCTAAAGTACCAGAGACACTTGAGCTCGCCCAAGCTGTAGTTGTAACTCCTGGGGCTTTTTCTCCTGCCCCTCCTTGTGCATCACGTCTCCCAGCAGATGCTGATGCATCAGGCACATCTACCGTACAGGTGAGCTGCTCAGGACATTTTTTGTGCCTGCTCATGCTGTAAAAGCACCTTGCCAGGCTGGGGAAGGGGCAAGGAGCAGAAGATGAATGATCTTGTTGCTCTTGCAAGCTGAATTCACTGCACAGACAAGGACCATCACCCACCCCGACAATTCTCCTTCTCCCCAGACCCCTCCCCTCTTCCTTCCCCACCATTTTCTTTCTCTATTTTTTTTTTCTGCAGCTTCAAACACAGCCTGCTGAGGATGTAAAGGCTTTAAAGCCCATTGAGATCAGGAGCAGAACTGGGAGATGTATGTATTTTTCTGCAGAAGGTATCAGGACACACCATTAGATGGTCTTTCACGCTCTGTAGATAATTACAGAGACAGTTAAAATCAGGCACCTGTGTCACGGCAGTCTGCTAAGTAGCTGCTGGCTACTCCCACAGTTTATTGTTTTACTTTTTCAGAGGCTTTGACTTTCTCCTGTGTGTTTTTTATTGCCTGGATCAATGGTGTTCTGCCCTTGGCTGCCAGGAACGCCTCTGAAATTTTGAACTGACCAGAAAGGGTTGTTACCTGAGCAGCGACACCCTTTCAGTTTGACCGAAGCTGAAGCAGCGATTCACCTCTGCGCAGAGCCTGCTTCCAGCACCATGTTTCCAGGCAGGCCTGGCTGGGCAGCATTTTGAACCTAGAGGAAAGCGGGCAGGCTTGTTCAGGACTGAATATATAAGTAGTTTTTAAAAGGCCGGCCTTCTGTTAAACATATTAAGCATGTGGAGTTGAACCTGGTAATGCATTGTGTCCTTTGCATACAGAGACTAGATTTTTTAATTAAAATTTGTTTTGAATAATTGCAGGACTTTACATATATATGTGCGTGTATATGTAAAGTATATAGAGATTGTACATATTATATATAAATATGTAAAGCATATATATATATTTATGTATTGCATATACATAAATTGACTTTATATGACAACGATCATGTTCTTCTGAGCTAACAATGCTCATATTAAGGCT